>NC_023994.1:97577-106374 GCF_002220235.1 Bathycoccus prasinos | reverse complement strand
GGTTCAAAAACGCTTCGCAACTCGCGCTCAACAGAAAACGACCGATGGTCTCTAGAGACCGACGCGAAAAGCTCAAACGCGAACGCGAAAAAGCGCGCGCGCTAAACAACGCGCGAGAAAACCAGCTCGGATGGATTGGAGGCAGCGCGGGCGCTCCCGGCGGTCTCGCCGGAGTCGGCGATTTCGCCAACGCTAACATTCGAAGATCGTACGCTTTCGGCGCGACGAGCTATCTCGAAGAGCTCGGCAAGAACGCCTTATATTACGCATTCATCTCTAAAATAGTAAGAAGAGGTACCGCAAGTAATTGCTTCAAAACGTTCGCGTTCGAAACGAAAACGTTGACGGAGGTGCATCCGTCTTGTGCGCGAGCGTTGGCGGACGAAGACGGATTGTTGCCAGATTGGATTGTCTATCACGAGATGGTCATGACATCTCGTCCATTTCTGAGACACGTGTGCAAAGTGGAATACGAATGGATTGAAGACGCATTGCCGAGGTTGGAAAGTCCAATCGACGTGAAGAAGCTCAGCGGTGGATTTTATGAAAACGAGAGAGATTTCTCGTCTGGTGGCGGTCCTGAAAATGGGGATACAGCCGCGAATGCGACGAACGCGCAGGAGGACAAGACGCAACAGAAAGTCAAGCAAGAGGAGAAAGTGAACGAAGCGAGAGCGCGCTTTTTAGCTCGGAAGAAAATGAAAGCAGGAGCGAAGTAGTAGTAGTAGCAGTAGATATAGATAGTTTTGTGTTGTGAATGAGAGCGTTCACTTTGTGCATCTTCATGCAAGAATATAATACATACGGGTACTTTCGTTTCCTTCAATCTCTCTCTCTCTTCTTCACTCCTCTCGCAAGCCTTACTTACCGGCGGCTAACATTACTGATTTAATCGTCGAGTACACCTTCACCCACGCGTTCGTTTGCGCCTCGGACAAACCGTTCAACGCAGACCCGATAACATTAACTACGGCTTGCCCGACAACGTCGTAGTGCGCCCCGACGATATTCTTTTTGTTGTGAAATTGGCCAAGTTCTTCCAAAATCGGGACTAACTTCGATACGTCGTCCAGTAAGTGTACGGCGGCATCGACGGCGCCAACCACTGCTTTCCCGTGAGCTTTCAACATCGGCGATTCGTACACATCCTCCACGTCTTTAAACGAAAACAATGCCAACGCTCCCGGCGCCAACGAGAAAATCTCTCTGAAGAGTAAAACGCCGACCGCAGTTTTCTTCGCGTCCAAATCTTCAGAGGACAGTTTATTCGGACCGGACATTGGGAAAATTTGTTGCCACGTGCTTTGCACGTAATCGATCTCTTCCCGTGACGCGGCGGCTTGTTTCCCCGGTTGCTTCGAGGCGAGTTTTTCTGCTTTTCTTTCTTTTTTCTCATCGTCATCGCCACTCGTCGTCCCCGCGGGCGCTTTGTCTGAAGACGACGGCTGTTGTTCCTTCTTCGCAAACTTGGAAAAGAATCCCATGACGATGAGTAATGATACTCTCTTAACTACTTCAAGCTGCTAAGCTGCGCGCGTTGTTGTGATTGATGAGAGAGATGTAATAGATTCTGTTGATATGTGAATTGAATTCCAAATTGAAGAAAATATCTCCTCTTTTTTGTAATCTCTCTCTCTCTGTCTTTATAATCCCCTTTTTCATCAAGGGCTTTTTGAGTACGACGGCCATGTGGCGAGATATCAGAAATTCAGAAGAAAAAACTCTTCCTCCAAAATTTAGGTTTTATCTCTTTTTGCTGAGTCAGGCAGGCAGGACTTACCGAAAAAACGCTTAAAAACGTCTTTGTTTTTTTTTTCGAGTCAAACATGCGCAATGTAAGCGCGACAAAAAAAGAATATCAACCTCGACCACGAACGCGCGATATATTGACACACGCACACACACGCAACGCACATATATATTTGAGACATGAGCGAGTACGACCAATCGTGTTATAACCCATCGCTGGATCGGGTTTCGGACGGCGCGCAGCATTCGAAAGCGTGGGAGGAATACAAGACGTACGGGACAGCCGGGAGAAACGAGGACGAGATCGAGGAGAAGAATTCCTCAGATCGTCGGTTTGCGGAAGAAGAAGAAGAGGGTCGAACGAATAAGAATAAGATGATAATACCGAAAGAACAACTCATCAAACAGAAATCGTACGGTAAAATCGGTAAAACCGTATGGGATAAGAAAGCGCACGGCGGGAAGTATTACATCTCCACCGGAGAGAAAAAGAAAGGCTACGACGCTTTAGAGCAAACGCCGGACGGTACGATTATTAAGCGAGAACCCGGGTACGAGAAACCACAAAGCGGGCACACGACAAATTTCGTGGGAAATCACATGACGCAAGGCGCGATAGATTTAGTCCAGCACGAGTTGACAAGAGTCGATCCGAAGATGAAGGAAGAGCGGATGCGCCGGTTGGAAGAGGCGAAAGGTATCAAACGAGAACCGCCAAAGTTGTTGAAAGTTGAAAAGAATAAGAAAAAAGTTTTGATGATTGGAGATAGAGAAAAGGGTGACACTGATGACGGCGAGAAAGAGGAAGGCCGCTCCCCCGAAACTCGCGTCATTAACATCGATCGGTACACGTGGGAAGATAGAGATGGCGAAATCTTCGTGCGCTTGCAACACGACGAGAAATTGATGGATCTGAAATCCGCGCAGTTGGAAATACAAAACGAGCGAAGTTTTACGGTGTCGATTAAATCGAAAGAGGAAAGAGATAAAGTCTATGTGCTCTCGGTTACGTGCTTGTTTGATGCAATCGTGAGGGAGAAGAGCTGCATGCTTACGACGGCAAAGTCCCTTCGCGTCACGCTCGTGAAAACAGAAGTAGGCAAAGCGTGGAAGCGTTTGTCATCGTCAGAATCTTCCGAGAACTCTATGTTACGCCTGAATAACGCTCCAGATGGCAAAGTAAAGGAGAAAGGAATTGTTATCATTAACAACAACAACAGCAACAATATAAATTTGCGCGATTTACGCGCGGAAGTAATTAAATTCCGCGACGGAAACTTAGCGCCAAAATTCACTCCTTCAAAGACGCCGGAGGAGATTGAAAACGAGCTTGACGCTCAAATCAACGACGTGTCGACTCCGATGGAGTTTGCCTCTCTCAAAGAAGCGATGCAATCGTGCGATCATTTTGAATCCTCTGGTGATCACGCAAACGCGATTAAATCGTTCTCATCGGCACTATTTTTTCTTCGCTTCTTCACTTCTTCTTCTTCGCCGCCAGCTTCGGAGGACGGCAGTGAAGACACCACGACGTTAGAAGAAGGTGATAAATCGACGACGACGACAACAATGGAAGTGAAAATCATGGATTGTTTACGACGACGCGCGAAAGCAAACGTTTTACTCGGTAAAACCAGAAATGCGACGAAAGATTACGCCGAAGCCATTCAGGAAGGTAAAAAGCTACTCTCTTCGTTATCATCGTCATCGAATGCGACATCCTCTGCGATCAACGACAAAGAAGCAGACGCGACGAAAAAAATACTCTCCGACTTATACTTCGAACGGGGCAACGCCTACGAGCAGGTTGAGAAATACGCCGAGGCCGTGGACGATTACAAAAGAGCGTTGAAAACTGGCGGAAACGATACGAAAGTTTCCATGGCGTTGACTCGCGCATCTAAGTTACACTTTCAAAGAGACATCGAACGCAAAGAAATCGAAAAGAAGAGACCGAAAAACGACAACGAAAACTCGTTACCGTCTTTACCTCGCCCGGGAATGAAACAATTTGAGAACAGAGGGAAGGCTGGCGCGTGCTTTTAATGATTGCTTCTGTAAATGTACCACTTTTTTTTTATCGTGATCAATACTATCAATACTAATTTAATACATATTTTTCTCAACGCTTCTTCAGATGTAAATGAATCGATGCGCCTGATTTGATGTTGTAATATGCCAACGAGTTTGCATCTTTCAAGAACCCCATCTTCTTGACTTCCAATTTCATTTTCCCTTGCGCTAAGTTCCCTAGCAAAGGTTTCAACTCTTGCTTGATTTTCAACACCGTTTCTTTACCGCTTCCGAATTCCAGATCAATCGTTTGGCCGTTCAAATTTTTGTCCTTCGCTTCGTCAGGGCATAAGATTTTGAGTTTAATCGTACCTGGATTCGCATCGAGCCAATTATCCTCGTCTTCCAACTCCATCTCTCCGATCCGTAATTTTTGTTTCACCGGTTCTGCATCTAAGTCATCCCCTCCATCTTCCCGACCTCGTTTTTGTCCAACTCCCGCATTCGTCGCGATAGTCGCCGGTGGCGGCGGCGGCGGCGGCATCGGCTGCTGCGCCATCATCGGCGGTGGTTGAATCATAGTGGGAATGACAGGTGCCGCCGGTTGCGGCGTAGGAGCTGCTATTGACGCAAGCGCAGGCGGTTGTTGTTGTTGTTGATGATGCTTCTTCATTTGTTCGTTCAAGGCGGTCGAGACGTCTTTATCGTTCCCGCTGGCGAAAATGTCTGGTCTCGATTTCGCTAAACTTAAAATGTTCTTCGCGAACTGGTCGTCGTCGACTTTGTTGCTTCCTTGTAACTTTTTCAACATCGCGTCTTTTTGTTCCTTCCACTTCGGGTCGATCAAAGAGATGCGCATGTGCTCGGCCATTTCGTCCACCGGAACCAGTTCGCCGGTGATTGGCGAGACCGCAAACTTGGTCGCTTTATCGCCCTTGGAAGCTGCCGCTCTTTCTTCTGGTTTCTTGTAGTTTCGAACAATTTTCATACCAGGTTCGGGTAAGTTCTCATTAATACCCGACGCGTGCTTCTCATCGGACGCATTTGGCGCTAACGGTCTCGACGCTGCTTTCACTCTCTTCTCCGCCTCTTGCGCTTGTCGCATGATTTGTCGCTCTTCGTCGTCCATGGTTGCTACTGCAGAGGCTCCTCTTGTTCCTCCTACGTCTATTTCTTCTTCTACTAAAGTCGTCGATTTCGTTGCCGGCTGCGTTTCAACCTTCGACGCATCCTCCAACGCTTGTCTCTTCAAGTACCCAACAATTTCTCTCATCGGGATTGGCTCTGGTAACGTTTCGTCTTCGCCATCGTCGAAATCGATTGTCTCCACCACCACGAAATCGTGCCAATCGATCGCCTCCATCGCTTCTCGTTCCATGCGTTTTTTCTCCTCGATATCTTTTCTATTCTTCGTTTGCGTGGCGTCCCATTCGGACCTTTTTAACGATCGTTCTAACGCCTTCTTATAATCCTCCTCCACGTCTAAAATCTCCTCCATCTCTTGCTTATTCTCCGGCATTAAAACCTCCGAGTACGAATCCGCTAAACTGGTGAAATACGTAAACAAAGGATGTGCCGGTTTCAAAAACGCAAACTCTGGGTTTTGATATTCCCTAGAAGCTAACCCGGAGAGAAACTTTGCGCCGTTTCTCGCCACAAACTGCGCGGAGAGTTTAATCACCTCAATCTCGCTCCTCTTCAAGCCTTGCGGCGGCTGCGTCCCGACGGAATGTTTGAACTCTCTCGGACGTTCTAAAACTTCCGGTTTCGATGATGACAATCCCGTAGTCGTACTTTTAGCCATAAACTTGCTCTGACTTTGCACTTGCTCCGCGACTTCCATCCCTTTCTTGTTCTGATCCTCGATCGTCTTTCCTTCCAATTCCAGTTTATTCGATTCGATCTTCCCTCGATAGTAGGAGTAAAACGGTGAATTCTCTCTTAAAAACGAAAACTTTTGATTGTTCTTCTCCGAGGATAAGATCCTTGTTTCAAACTCTGGGCCATTTTTCGCGACAAACTGCGCGGTTTTATCCACGATCGCTCTCACGTCCGGCGGAGGGATGATCACCCCGACCGAGTGCGTTTGCGTGTTTAACGTGTTTAACGACACCGGTTTCAAGCCGTCTTCTTTGGAAATTTTTATGGAATTGTTCTGCAAACGTTCGTCGATGACGGCGACTTCATTCATGTCGTTGTCGTTCGTTCCACCCATGACGACGACGACGAGGATGTATTCGCGACGACGAGAACTTTCTTTTTCTTCTTCTTTGGGTAATGCGTAAAATGCGCGCGATGAAGAAGAGAGATTCTTGATTTATTCTGTGGGTAATGTGTCAAAACGGCGGAATCGCAGACAAAAAGACAAAAAGGCTCATCAAAAATACACCTGTTTGGCGTAAAAGAGTATTTCTACTTTCAGATTGTATATTATACACGCTTCTATATGTGTTTCTCTCTCTCTCTCTCTAGCTGTATTGCTATGTATATATTATAAGACCATCTTTAACAAGACGTCGCGTTCGGACCAATATTGCGTGGCGAGGCGGAATTTGACTCGCACTGTTTCTTCTTCTTCTTCTTCTTCTTTGTCGTCGCGGTTTTTAAGCACCTCGAGTTTAGTCTCGAGCGAAACCAACGAACTCATCGATAGAGGCGTTTGCTTCGCGTCAAAGATGACGTGATATCGGTGGTACTTTTTACACGGCGATTGTTCGAGTTTAGAGACGATGCCGAAGAGTTCTTCTTCTTCTTCTTCTTCATCCTCTTTCGCGCTCACCATACGAACGTGTCGTTGAACTATGGTCTCGCCGCCGGGCAGCTTTAAACGCTGCGCGTCTTCGTCTTCGTACATTACGATGCGATCGTCTTTGAATTCGGTTTCGGAGGAGAAATACGGGTGATGCAACGCTTCGTGCGCGGTAATTCTTCTCGAAGGGTCGAGCGTTAACATTCTTCGCAACAAATCGGCCTGGAAAACGGTGATTTCGTTCGCGCGAGTTAGTTTCAAGAAGGAGACTCTTGGTAACCATTTCGGGAACATATCCTCGTGCCAACCGGGTATACTTTTAACATCCGGCCACGACTTTTCGTTTGGTGTTCCAAGAAGTTTAAAAATGCACAAAATTTGATCCAACTGTTCGGCACCTTCGTAATACGCGAATTTGTTGAAGAGCGAGGAACCGAGGATAAATTCTGCAAAGACGCAACCGCACGACCACACGTCCACGGCGTTTGTGTACTGTTTCGGAAGCACTGGTTTCTTTTTCTTCTTTTTCTTGCTCTCTTCTTCTTCTTCGTTTTCTTTCTCTATAGTAGATTCATCTCCGTTATCTGTTCCGTCGAACGTTCCGATATCATCGTAAGCGGTTTCGTCGATGGAATCGGGATCGATTTGTTGCACAGGAGGTATGATGAGTCCTTCAGGCGCGATGTAATAAGGCACGGTGCACGAACGCAAAGGAGAGCGCTTTCCAACGTCGCGAAATCCTCTCGATGCTGCCCACGAGGCAATTACGAGTTGTCCGTTGCCATTATTCTTCTGATCGTCGACTAAAAGATGTCCGCAATGCAAATTTCTATGCGCAATTCCACGCGAATGCGCAAATCGAACGCCTTCGATCAATTGCTGCGTGAGCATGCGCACTTTAGATCTTTTCAATCGAAAAGTGCCGTCGTCGTCATAGCACCACTCTTGCGGCGGTTGTTTTTTCGCGACGACTGGATCCTCGCACACTCTCGACCGCTGTGCGCGTAAAGATATCGGAAAATGCTCGTGAATCATGAGCATTTTACCGCTGAGTCGCGGAAGAATTCGCCTTCTGCCAACTGAATTCGCTTCCATCTCGTCTTCTTCTTCCGCCGCTTGCAACTCTAGCGGAAGTTCTCCTACTAACCACGGGACCTCAAACGGCATGTCTTCGTCAATCGTAACTAAACGTTCTAATCGCGCGATAGAATTCGCTCCGTTCAAGTATTCTCTCGCGCCTAAGTGGTCTTCTTCTCCCATCCTCGTCGTCGCTCGAACGACTATTTGCGCCGATAGCGCCTTCATGTTCGCCGCTTCGCGCAATTTCCTACTTCGCAAACCTTCTTCAGGTTTTTCGAGGAATCCTACGAGTTTAACCGCTTTTAATGTCCCCGAGCATACGTCTAAACATTCCCACATGCGCTGTCGATGACTGTTCCTCACCTCCACTCTTTCTTGAACGTTAAAACTCGAGTAGTCTGAGATGATTTTCTTCTTCCTTTTTCTATTCGTCCCTCCATTCAAATCTACGACGTCTTGCTCTATGTATCGTTCTCGGTTCGATTGCATCTCTTTCAACGCGCCGTCCGAGGTTCGTTTCTTGTTCTTGTTATTCTCGTCCTCGTCTCTAAAATTTTTCGATGCGTTTTCCTTCCCGTCGTCGTCAACCAGTTCCATCGTAGCATCCTCCTTTTCTTCTTCTTCTTCTTCTTCTTCTCCCTCCTCCTCGTCGTATCCTTCCACGGCGTTGAAGCTAAACCCACCGAAAACCATCTTCTTTCTCCTACTTTTTCCGCGACGCAATTCTCGCACATTCAAGCCGAGCGTCGGTATCATCTTCAAAAATCGATACCGCATCAACGGGTTCTTTTGCATCTCAATGAAAACTTTCCTGTAATACTCCCCGGATTCTTTCACTTTCTCTTCGTCTTTCGCGGAATTCATGAATATATCTCGTCTCGCTTTCGCTCGTAAATCGTCTAAACTCTCGATGTTGGCGAGTTTTTCGCACTGTCTTTTCCAGCACGTCCCGTCCGACACGGCTGCTCGATATAACTGTTTCGAAGTGAGCATGCAATTAATCACAGATAACGCCGGGAGGAGAGAGAAAATGTGCGCGATGGCGCCTTCCGGTAGATTTTGGATTGCAAATGTGTTCTTCTCGTCGTCACCATCACCATCGTCACATTTCATTTTTTGAATCTTTTTCTCCTCTTCTTCTTCTTTGAGTTTTGCGTCGTCTCTAGGACGTGGAACCCCGATCCCGTGGTAAGGAACTAGATCAGG
>NC_023994.1:0-97427 GCF_002220235.1 Bathycoccus prasinos | reverse complement strand
CAGCACAGAGAGAAGGTTTTTTCTTCTTCTCTTCTTTTCACGTCAAACAGTTTCATCACAACGTCAAACAGTTTCATCACAACAACAACACGAACGAGAGAAATACTATATACTCTTGAAAAAGAGTAGACATCACCAAGAGTAGCAGTAATAATAGTGCAGCTTTAAAAAGACACGCAGAACAACACCATGGTTTTAGTGAAAGGCATCACGTCGGGTTTTTTAACCCGCGAAACCTATCTGATAATCGGCAGCGTGTTTACGATTTCCAATCTTTTGCTCGTGTTGAGTTTCTCGAAAACCACCAACAACGATAAACTCATCGATTGGGAATATTTGGGATTGATTTTTAGACGGATAAACCCGTATTTATGGTCCGCGATTGGGATATCGTGCGCGATTGGTTTATCGGTCGTTGGCGCCGCGTGGGGGATTTTCATCACCGGTAGCTCGTTAGCTGGAGCAGCTATTAAAGCGCCGCGAATCACGAGCAAGAATCTCATCTCGATTATTTTCTGCGAAGCGGTGGCTATTTACGGGGTGATTGTGGCGATTATTTTACAAACGAAAGTGGAATTTGCGCCGAGAATGCCAGATGGGTCGTATTCGGATCGATCGATGTTTTCAGGGTACGCGATATTAGCGTCTGGTATAACCGTCGGGTTGGCGAATCTGGTGTGCGGTATTTGCGTAGGGACGGTCGGGAGTAGCTGCGCGTTGAGCGACGCGCAAAATCCAGCTTTGTTTGTGAAGATTTTAGTGATTGAGATTTTTGGAAGCGCGCTTGGCTTGTTTGGGGTGATTGTCGGGATTATCATTTCCGGGAACGTGGCGTTTAAGAATCCAGCGGATGCATAGAAGAAGGGGATGAAGAGAGAGAGAGAGAAAAGAAGTGAAAAAGAAAAACACACCGCGAAGATGAACACTACGAAATAGCACGTAAAAACACGTATAGTAGTGTTGTATAACATACTTATTATAACTATTATCATCATACAAAACATTCATTCATTTACTGATGCGCGACTATCATATGGTTAGCTTCTTCTAAATCAATTACTTACTCTTCTTCAACTCTTTTCGTTCCGCTTTCAAGCCAAAACGTTCACACACGTTCGCTCTGCTAAACACGACTCTGTTTTCAATCACTCCTTGCTTCGTGCACCTAGGCATCCTCTCAATTTCGCCGCCGTTATCGAACAAAATCAACGTCGGTAACTGTTTCGAGTTCCCGGTCAAATCGATCCCATGATCGATGGCTCCGCCCGGCCATCTCGAGAGATCAAACTTCGCAAACGTCAAACCGCTGTCTTTATCGTCCGCGTCGGAAAACTCCAAAGACAGCTGCGCGAACGTCGGATCGAACTGATTACAAGGTGGATGCCATGGCGCGTAAAACATCACCAACCATTTTTTCGTCTCTTCCCCTTTCGTGGCGCCGATTTTCACGCGTCGTTCGAACGAGGCCACGTTCAGATGTTCCGCTTTGCTCGCTCCCGAATATTCTCTCAACTGACACAACAAATAGTGGAAGTAATAGAGACTTCCAAAAATCCAAAACACTTTCCGGTCCATGATGAACGATAAGAGTAAAATAGAACTCTTCACGTGCAGGAAACAATCCGCAACGAATTTATCTAACGTTTCAAACCGGCGGAGTTTCAACAGTAACGTCAATCCAGTCATGTACGTCGCTTGTTTCGTCCAATTGACGACTTTCTCAACTGTTTCCTCGTCTTTCATTTCAACGCACCAGATATAAAAAAGAGGGTATAAAAGGATGATTATCACGTTGAAGACGTAATGCGCGGAGAGGAATCGTTTGAGAGATGGAGGAGATGGTGATGATGATGAAGATGAAGACATTGTTTTTACCGCGACTGTTGAATGCGTTTTGTTTGTGTTTCTTTTCTGGTGTTTTGGGGAACTTGGGTCCGAAAATTCTTCATTTCCCCCCCCCTCGGAAAAAGAAAAAGAATACAACACAATACTTTCGATGACGGGCAGACGAAAGAATAAACATCCGAAACGAGCGGAAAACGTAAAGACGGTGGTGGTGGTTACGAAAACGAGTGGTGGTGCGAGAGAAGAAGAAGACGACAAAGACGTGGAGCGATTGCGGAGGATGCTCATGTGTAATAAGTCAATGGGACCTTCCAGCCTTCCTTCGTCAGCTTCCTCGCTGTCCCTGTTCCTTCTTTTTCACCGCTGTTTGTCTCCCTACTCATATAAGTCTATTTTTACGCTTCAACATGCCTTCAATTTTTACTGTGTCATCATTTTGTCGCCACTTCTTCTATCTCGAAAGGATCTCTAGCGCACTGTTGCAAAAACAGCTCGTACGGATACTTCTTTCCGTAATACTTCTTCAATATCCTTTTACCGCGAGTGATTAAATCCGAGTCTTTCATGACCAATGCGGGGTTGAGCGCTTGTTTATCTTGCTGCGTTCCTTGGTCTCCTCCTCGATATTTGACCAAACGTTTGACGAATAGTAATCGCAAAATTTCCCAAGCGATGCTGATATCGTCCTCGTCGATGCCTTCGCACCGTAAAATCAACGAGTGTAACGCTAACGTTTGGTATTCGCACGCGTACTCAAACTGCTCGGCTTGGACTAACTGCGCGGCGATATCGAAGCACGCTTTCCCGAATACTTGCATTCTGCGAATGTCTAATTTAAAATTCGACAGCGCCTCGAGAACTTCACGAGTTTCGTATTTACCACTTTCCACGTAGTTCTGTATTAAATCCCCGACGACCTTCTCTTTTTGTTTCGCGGCGATCATTTTCGATTCCATGTCTGCGCCGAGTTGCGCCGCTTCGGAAAGACACGTCGGACATCGACAGATGAATTGATGCGTTCGCTTCAATTCTGTCCGTCGTTCGTCTATGTTGCCCGAATGAAAGATTGGCCCGTACGAGACCGTAATCTCTTCGCCTTTTCGAATTGGTTTATACGCTCTGATTGTAATTTTATTCTGTTCTTCGCTCGTGGTGAAAATCTCAGCTGTTTCGCTTCTCGTCACCGACCGAGAGGTGGACGGTCCAGCATGTCTTCTTGCCGAAAATACGTCGTCGTTTTCTTCTTCTCGTTGTCTTTGCTGCTCTGTTTCCAACCTCCTCTCCTCTTCCTCATCTCCGCTAAAACTTGCAAACGCGTTTGGCAAACACGAGTGGTTCACCGCGCTCGCCATGATAAACACCCCAACCGCTAGCGTCTTCTCCTCCCCAATCTCTATGTATGCATCCACCAAATCCGCCGCATCCATGTTCCTATATACCTGAGGCGTCAACATGACCACATCTTTTCTCGTCAGCGTTTTCACTCGAAAAGAATTCAACGTGCACCTATTCACGATCCCGACGATATCGTCCACCTCGAATCCGCCGTCTAAAATCGAATGTCCTCTCATGCTCGTATAAAACTTATTCGCGATCAACTCGTCCCTTAATATTGCTCGATCGTAATCTAATTCTCGCATCACCGTTAAATCCGCGAAAGTTCGTTTCATTTGCCTCATTTTTTCGTCCCTGAAAGTGTTGCCTCGTAAATCTGTTTTTTTTATCGTCTGTATCGTTTTCCCAATCGCTCTTTGTATGAATGAAAAATAGCACTCCGGATCTTCCTCGCCTTCGCCGAACGCGAACGGCGCCTCTCTCAAGATGATGTCCCCGGGTTTGTACTCCTTCGACGCGATTAAAGAATTACCAAAGGATGCTTTTTTTTGAATCTCCACTCGTTGCTTTTTCTTTTGCTCGTTGTTGCTCTTCGTAGAAGTGTTCTTGTTCGAAGGAGAGGAAGAAGTCATGATGATGTTTATTATTGTTTTTGGTCGTCGTTTAAAGATGCTATTATAACTACTCTAGTATATTTATTCCATCCCCCAGTCTTCGTCGATGTCTGAATCCGAGTCTTCTTTCTTATCAACAGTAGTCGTAGTCGTAGTCGTAGGAACGACAGGTGAAGACGGAAGAGGAGTTTTTGTTTTTTGTGACGACGACGGAAACGAATCCTTTTGAGAAGAGGAGGACTTTTTCTCTTCTTCTTTCGCCACCTTGGATGATGATGCTACTTTTTTTACGTTTTCTTTCTTTCTACCATCATCATCACCACCACCACCACCACCGTTGTTGTTGCTGTTGCTGCTGCTCTTCGTTTTCTTCTCTTTCTCTTTTTCTTTCTTTTCTCCTCCTCCTCCTTTTGGTTTCGGAAGAGCGGGACCGCCGCTGCCGCTACTGCTTGTTGTTGTTGCTGTTGTTGTTTTCGATGCTGGTTTTGATACGTCTTCTTCCTTCTTCTTCGCCGCGGGAGCCGGAGGAGGAGAAACGGGAGGAACAGGAGGAGGAGAAGGAGGAAGAGGAGGAAGAGGAGGAGGAGGAGGAGGAGCCGGAGGATAAATTTTTGTCCTCAACGTTTGGACGGCGAAGAAATACCTTCGCCAAAAGTCGTCCTCGTCGACGATTAGCGGGACAATCCTTCCTCTCAACTCTCGCATGAACGGCGCTTCTTTTAAAACGGCGTCGATATCTTCTCGAGCGTTTTCTAACGTCCAATTTTTATTAAACTCTTGGAAGAGGACGTCGTCGTCTTCGGGCGCTTCGCAGTACGTGCCAGAATCGCGTTGGATGGAGGATACGCCTTTGAGGAATTCCTGCTCTTTGATTTCTTTTTCGGAGAGTTCTTTTGAAGCGCCGTTGTTTTTGTTTTTGCTGTTTGCGTTTCTGGCGTTCGGGTTGTCCGTGTTCTTGCTTGAGGACGAGGAGGCAACTCCAACTCCACTCCTCGCCAGCGCGTTCTTCAACCGCTGCCTGTCGCTCTCTACTTGCGCTTGTTTAATTGTTTCTTTCACCTGCGAAAATAAGTTCCCGGTAAACTTCGCCGCGTTTCTCCCAAACTGTTCGATCTTCTCCCCGGCTTTTTCCAACGACTCTTGGACGAGAACCAAATCGTCGTCGCTGTAGTCCTCGTCTTCATCTTCTTCGTCCGAATCATACAACATCCCTTGTTCTTTCAACTTCTTCTTCTTCTCTTCTCGTTCTTCTCTCTTTCTCTGTCTCGTTCCTTCCGAATCATCATCATCTAAATTATCATCATCTGAATCCTCGTCGTCGTCGTCCGATCCCATCGCTTTCGTAAAATCCTCTTTTATTTCCTCCTTCAACTCTTTGAAATCTTCCTTCAACTCGTTCGCTAATATCGCGACTTCTTCTCTCGTTTTCTGCAAAGTCGATTTCGAGAACTCCATGGCTTTTTTCGTGTAGTCTTTGGTGAAGTTGAACGCGTTTTGCGCCGCGATTAATAATTCATCATCATCATCATCCTCTTCTTCTTCTTCATCTTTATTTTCTATTGTTGGTGATGATTCGTCCTTCTTCTTCTTCTCATTGTTCTTCTTTGTCGTCGTTGTTTTCCTCTCCTCCTCTCCGTCTTGTTCTTCTTCGTCCGAAGAAGACTCCAGGAATAAATCTCCCACTTGCTTCAGTAAATTCATATATGGTTAGTAGAGTTAACACAGCAGCAGCGCGTTTTAAATGAATAATAATACTATAATACTATAATAACTCGTTGTGAAGAGGAGGATAAAATAGAGAAGTCGTTTGGAGAGAGAGAGAGAGAGAGAGAGAGAGAGAGAGAGAGAGAGAGAGAGTTGTTCTTATTGTGCGAAGGTTTCGTCAAAATGAGTGATGATGTTTTTAGGGGAATGCGCCTAAAAATCACTTTTTTTGCCCAAAAACAAACAAACAAACAAAGGAAAAAAAGCAAAATTTCTCTCTTCTCTCTGTGTTTCCTTTCCTCCTCTCTTTTCTTTTCTCTCTCGTTTCCTCCAAAAGTTTCTCTCGTGGTTCCTCACAACGAAAAACTGCCCCCCTTTCTGTTGCTCTCGTTTTCATTTGAAGCGCAGGACGCACCTCTCATCTCTCCGAGCACAGTTTAGAGCGCACACATCATCACGCGCGGAGACATCCTCTCTGTTGTTCTCTGTTCCTTCAATACTACTATAAAGAGTGTTTTGAGAGAAAAGAGAGAGAGAAGAGAGCGCGTTGTTTGTGGTTAGAGTTGCGTGCATCGTTTTGATTGGAGAAAAAAGCACGCGCAGGTGATTAACGAATCGACATCTCATTTGTTTTTTTCTTTCCAAAAGCGGATCTCATCGCGCAACCCATCGACGACGGACGGTGGTATCGCGAAAAAGTCTCGCAGGTCGCGTCGTGGGGTCGTGCGCGCGCGTGCGACAAGAATCAGAAAGAAGAAGAATGCCGGCGAGGAGAACGACGACGACGACGCTCGAGAAGACAAAGAAGAACATGAATACTACAAATACTACTAATCATACCGACGTGATAAACGACGAAGAAAAGACTACTCAAACGAAAAAAGGAGAGAAGAAGAAGCAAAAAAGTCAACAAAAACAACGAAAATGTCTTTCTCGAGAGGAAAAAAAAAATGTTCAAAAGCGATCTTCTTCTTCTTCTTTCTCGAGGTCTTCTTTGTTGTATTCCAAAGATCCTCTGAAAACTCTGCAGACGAGCGAAGAGGATAAAGAAGAGTTTGTCAATTTTCTTGTCAAGGAAGAAGAAGAAGAAGAAGACAACGACACGATTTCTCTCCAAGTTTCCATGCAGTTCGTCCGGGACGCGGTGAGAGAATATCCAGGAGTGAAACTGAACAAGGAGTTGTTGGAAGATACGGAAGCGGCGCTGGCGTTTTTCGGAGGCGGCGACCGAGGCGGCGGGTTTTTTATCGAAGAAGAAGAAGAAGAAGATGATGACGATACTGGAAACGAAAATGAGCTCAAGCAACCTCGTCGTCGTCTTCAAAACTTTCTGAAGCTGGAAGACTTTGAGGAGATGATCGATGAGACAACTGGAGCGAGAACGGTGTTGTTGACGATACCGTCGTCGAAAGAAGAAGACGCGGCGGGGACGAAAAGGACCGTTTTGTTGAACACGTTGAAAATATCGGAACAGAATCGAGAGATTGGCGAACGCGAGGAGAGAGCGCGAAGAGAAGATTTGTTGGAGGAGAAAAAAAAGTTGGTGAGCCAAGCAAACACGACGGCGGCGGCGAAAGGGAAGACGACTTCGAGTGGTGGCGTTGGGAAGAAGAAGGCTGGGACGAAGAGCAGCGCGGCGGCGATAAAGAAGAAGAAGGACGACGACGAAGGAGAGATGAAAATCGGCGGAGAAGACAAAGACGAGGATAAACAAGAAGAAAAGGATGAAATCTCCCCCGACGGCGACGACATTCTCTCTGGAAGCTGCGCGGCAACGAGACGCTTCAACTCTGGCAAGTTTCAGTTGGACCAATCCAAGAAGATTCACGGCGCCATCGCAGACGATAAGGTGTTCAAATTTTTGAGAGAGTTCAAGAAGGAAGTGTACGAAACGTATCGGTTGCGCTCGTTGGTCGAGAAGATGGATTTTTCTAGCGACGACGATATGAATCAGAAAAGTGACGATCGCGAAAACGTGCTCGAGTGCATTCGAATCTGGATTAACATGCGCGGGATGGTCGTCTCCGCGCGACTGGCGTTGATCGAGCGAGAGAAATTCTTGAAAGACTGCGAAGCGATGACAAAATTTGCTTCAGACTATCGTAAAGACACAAAAGCGGTGTCAAAAGCACCCGTACCGACGGAAAAAGCGACGACTGTTGTTGCTCCTTCGAAGATGAAAGCAACGGACGCGACGACGACGACGATTTTGAAAGAGATTCCAACGTACAGCATCGCGAACCGCTCGCTATCGTCGTGGTCGATTCTTCTCAATGAAGACGACGAAGCGCTTCTCGACGATGAATACGTCGAGAAAAACGATATCGACGACGATATCGACGACGACGACAACCAGCACGTGCTCACGATTGAAGACCAACTTGAGAGCGAGATCAAGACGTACGAGCAAGAGCAAACGTTTAACCAGATGATCATCAAAGGGCATCTTGCGCACGTGACGCCGGCCGGGGAGGAGTTTCGCGACGCGACCGCAAAACTTGAAAAAGCGCTCGAAAAAGTTCTCCGTTCTCCGTCGCTGAGTACGAAGACCTCGCACGACCGCGACCGGTTACTCGCGTCCACGAAATGGTCCGCGGATCAAACCATGGTCTTTGACGATCTCATTTTACTGTGCGACAACGCGTATTTTCCATCGAATGAAAAGGCGTGTAAAGCCGCGGACGATATCAATCGCCACGTGTTGTATCGCGCCGTATCGGTTTTGAAGAAAGCGTTCGAGATACTCTCGGATTTCGTCGACAAAGATCTCGTCGTCGGCGGCTTCAAAAAGTCAGCGGCGCGACTCTTCTCGTCCGCGCTCGAACAGACGTATAGGCGTCAATTTTCAAACATGTTGAACAACATCCTCGATCCGTACGATACGTTAATCGATTACGGAGCCGAGACGAAACTATTAATGTTTGTGCGCATGCGCGTGACGAATGCGATGGAAATCGATAGCGCTTTGAGAGAAAGAGCGCATCAAACGGTAATATCTGCGTGCTTGGAACAAATGTTGAGCGGGAAATTTGACCAGTTTTCGAGGCAAAAGACGGAAAAGTTCATCGAAGAGCTCTTGTTCGAAGAAGAAACGGAAGAAGAGGAGAAGAAGAAGAAGAAAGCCGCGAAATCGTCCTCCTCGTCGTCGAAAAAGAAGAAGAAGAAAAGCAACAAGGCGGGCAAAGATACGCCGGCGCCGGTCTCCGAGAAGAAGGAAGAAGTCTCGGATAAAGAAGACGACGACGAGAAAGAAGAAGAAGGAGAAGAAGGAAAAGAAGAAGAACAAGGAAGAGAAGAGGTTACTCTTACTCCTACTCTCGTTGTTCCAGTCGCTTTGCAAGAGTCCGAAGAATTCATGGAAGAAGAAAACCTCGAGGCTTGGCAAGAGGTGAAAAAAGTGCGCGGCGCCAAGACTTCCCCTTCTTCTGTCATCGTCGCTCCGAAAGATCTCGTTTTATCGAAAGTCAAGATTTCGCCTGTGAAGAAGATACCTGCGGCAAAGCAGCAGCAACAGCAGAGGAGCGAATTATCTTCATCGCCTCCGTTGCCAAAGTCGCCACCGCCGAAAGAAGTCGTCACCGCCGCGGTCGAGAAGAAGAGAG
Source organism: Bathycoccus prasinos (assembly GCF_002220235.1). Lineage (NCBI taxonomy): Eukaryota > Viridiplantae > Chlorophyta > Mamiellophyceae > Mamiellales > Bathycoccaceae > Bathycoccus > Bathycoccus prasinos. Next base: position 88,327 of record NC_023994.1, on the reverse strand, counting down.
AGGTGACGAGACGAGCGCTGTTTGTCGATACTCTCAAGAAGAACGAAACAGCACCGGCTCCCACTGTTGTAGTCGAAGAAGAGACGAAAGAGGAAAAACAAGAAGAAGCTCGAGAAGAAGAAGAAGAAGAAGAGCAGCAGCAGCAGAAAGTTGCGGACGACAAAGAAGAAAGCAACGATACGTACGTCGTGCGAAGCGTTTCGGACATTGAACAGTCTTTCTGCGCCGCGTCAAATCCTCCACCAGATCAACAACAGCACTACCATCATCATCATCAACACTACCAACCACCACTTCCGCAAATGCCACCACCACAGATGGTTGACGGTCAAAGAGTCATTTTTGTGCCGATGATTATTCCCGATAGTGGGAGTATGCCGCATCCGATGCCGTTTGGAATGCACCATCATCATTCGATGGCGCCTCCGCTTCCTCCGCCGATGCCTCGGCTTCCGGATACCTCCGAAGCGGTTGTTTCGATGTACAACAAGTTCTACCATGACGTCATGATGCAGCAGCAGTATCCACCACCACCACCAACGCAAAGATCGTCGTCGGCGAACATTGGAGCAGCAACGAACGAAGCGGTGAGCGATACGGCGAGTACCGCGTCAGACGACCACCCGTGCGCAGCCGCGGTGAAGTCTTCTTCCTCTTCTCCTTCTTCTTCTACTTCACCGCCACTTCCTAAAACGCCACCACCAAAAGGTCAGCAACAGATGATTCAGCATCATAAATCGGCCTCTTCTTCGCCTTCTATATCGCCAAGTGCATCTTCGTCTTCAATTCGCATTCCTTCGCCTCGTCCTATCGATCTGGCGAGAATTTCATCTGCGGCGTTTCCAAAGCCGCGACGATCATCGAGAGAGTATAGGAGAGACAATCATCAGCATAATCACGGAAACGATTCCAACGATGATCGTAATAGTAATTCGAAAAGAGAAGAAGAGTTTCCAGCGCTTTCTAAGGATAAGAACGGCGGAAAAGCGTCAAATGTCATGTCGCTCGCGAAATCGAACAAGTCGTGGGCGGAAGCGCAGATGGAGTTGAAGGGCACGAGTTTACCTTCGTTGACGTCGTCGCCGATGAAGCCACCGTCGCTACCGCAGCAACACCATCAAATGCAACGTCAGGTCGCGTGAAAAAGTGAAAGAGAGAGCGCGCGTGTTTATATTATTTTTTACCGGTACAAAGCGAGAGACATATTTTTTAATACAGCTACGATTACAATATTTCTACGGTGGGCCACGACCCGTCGCAGTAATTTATTTACATGCGCTTTACCGAAACCTTTCCATTCTCGAACAAAGGGGACCCTCCTTTTTTTGAGATTTGCGGCGTGAAATCATCCGGCGACGACTCCCAAATTACCGTCCCGTCGCACTGACACACCTTCTTGAGATTTTCACCGACGCCGGCGCTTCTGGCGAGCACCGCGGCTACTCGCAAACCTTCTCCTTCTTCGTTCCCTGCGACCACCTCTTCGATGCACAAAGCTCTTCCAATGATATCCCAAACGAAAAATTTCTTTGGAAGCTGTAAACTCGCTTTAATCGACCCGTCCTCCATGGCTTGCACGGCGCACATTTCGCCTAATAATATTTCCTCTTCTCGTTCATTTTCGTTCGTATTTTGATACACTTCCCCGCAGCTCTCCACCCCTCTCGTCGTATCTCCATACATCCGCACTCGCAATTTGTACTTTTTCCCCTTCTCTAAGCCTAACACGTCCGCCTCAAACGTCGCCGTCTCTTCGTTCACTTGCACGAACCGCACGACGCCTTTACAACTCCCGTGTTGATACGCCTCTCCTTTAAACTCCGCGACGGCGGCTAAGGACTGCCTCAACGTTCTCAAATCCATACCTAATCGTTCCGCGAGTCGTTCGTTGAACAACTCCACGTTCCCCTGACCAACTAAACGCGTTTTATATCCCGTAGACGCGATCTTCTCTTCCACCGTTTTCACCGAAGACGTCGCGAGCACTCGCACCGTATTCGTTCCGAGTGACGCGGAGACTTGAATAACGCCTTCGAGAGAAAGGACGGATTTTTCGACTTTCTCCACGCACTTCCCACAGCGCATTTCCACCATAAACTCAATCTCTCTCGCGACTCCTTTTGTACTACTTCCGTTGATGTCATTTGCGTTGTAATCGTCGTTCGATGATGATGTTTGAGCAGTAGTGCGGCGGCGGATATTTGTATCCTTCTTTATTGAATGATGATGATGATGAGAAGAAGAATAACTACTTCTACTCGTCATCGCCGTCACTCGACTTTTGGGTCGTTGTTTTTGTTGTTGTTTTTGTCGTGGAATAAAACGACTACCCTTTTTGCGAGCAGCAGCAGCAGCAGCGCGAGCAGCAACAGCAACAGGAGCAACGGGAGCAACATTTTGAGGAGGTTTTGTTTGCATCGTCATCGTCATCTGTATCATCTTTTTATTATACTAGTACGCTCTAATGCGGTTTTTTTTTATGTGGAAAAAACTTCTCACACACAAGTTTTGGATAAAGAAAAACGTCACTTCACATCTGAAGCACATTCTCTGCTACACTTTGAATAATATAATAATAAGTATGTTTGCCATCAGTTCTTCTTCAACTATTCAGTGCCAAATCCAAGCAAACCAACACGCGTGCTCTTCTCGATGCGCGTGCGCTGGCCGACGAGGGTAGGAGTTTTTCTAGTATTCTAGTATTGATGACGACGATCGATGACGACGAGTATACGTGGCTTTTTACCCTAGAGCTAAAATTTTGGACTCGTTTTACTTCTCAAAATGAATGCTCTGTTAACCGCACGTATTATCGACTCTCTCTTCACGCGCGAATATAATGATAACATTATTAACAACAACAATATACACAGGTTGAAAACGGTTTCTAAAGCCGCGAGAAAGACCCCGGTCGCGTTCGCCGTCAACGCCGAACAAGTACGTGGTTTTCTATTTTATAACTACTAAAATTCTTCTCTTTTTGCCTCTTCTTTTTTTTGCTTCGGGGGACGAAAATGGTGGGAAAAAAGAACGCATATTTAGTAGAAGAATCTGCGGCTTAAATACTGACTTTACACATTATTATTTATATATATTATCCGAAACAAACAAACGAACAAACAGAAAGCGGTCGTCGTTCTCACCGGTACGGCTGGCGTCGCGGGCACGTTAACTTTGACGCAAGATGACCCGTCTGGCGCGACGACGGTTGTCGGCGACATCACCGGTTTGGCGCCGGGCAAACACGGTTTGCACGTGCACGAATTCGGAGACACGACCAACGGGTGCATGTCCACTGGTCCGCACTTTAACCCGAACAAGATGACGCACGGCGCGCCGACGGATTCAGTCAGACACGCCGGGGATTTGGGTAACGTCATCGCGGATGCCGGCGGGTGCAAGTTTACCATTAAGGATATGCAAATTCCTTTGTCCGGGGCAAACTCCATCGTCGGCAGAGCGTTCGTGATTCACGAGTTGGAAGATGATTTGGGTAAAGGGGATAACTCGGAAATCGGCACGCAAGGCAAGACGAGTTCCACGACCGGTAACGCGGGCGCAAGGTTGGTATTTTTTTGCTCTTATCTATTTTACTCATTTATTTTCAAAGGTTGGCCTGCGGCGTCGTGGGTTTAACTCCCTAATCTTTCGAGCGGAAATGATTTTGGCTAGCGCGAGATGAGCTAATAATAAGTCACCGGAGTGAGGTAGCAATAAAAGAACTAGTTTCCGTAAAACACAATACTTACGTAATAATATTCAACAAAATCTATTTACTTTACTTCCGCTTCCTCAGCGAACTTGCCGCGCCCCCCGCGCTTCTTGTTTTCGTCGTCGTTTCAGCCTTCTTCTTCTTCTGTTTTGTCGTCGTCGAAGAAGAGGAGCTTTTCTTGCTACCACTTACTACTCCAGATAATGATACTGACGTAGCCATATCGATCGCTTTAGCTACGACTGCAGTCATCAACGACCCCAAAACTGCCCCGTACACGTACGGCCTATTCGCTTCGTGTTGCGCAGCCTCGAGTATTCGCTCGATCGAAAAGATTTTCTTACTCTTCATCATCGTTTGCCCCCACACGACGTGCGAGGCTAAAACCACCGCCGGATTCATGTACCCGCAAGAATACTTACACTTCTCTACGGTGATAACGATGCAGTAAAACAAAGCGCCAAACGCCGGTTGCACGCCTTTCGGCATCGTCTTTGCCGCGAAATCAAACGCCAGAAAGTTCAGAAACGCGACCACCGCTTCGCTCGTTACGGCTTCGCGTTGCGATCCAACGGCGATAACCGGCGACCCGGCTGGTAAAATCGCTTCTCCCAATTCAACGTGAAGAATGAAATATGCCATAAACGCGGCGATGTGTGCTACAACCACCACCATCGCGCCATTAAACGCCTCCGCGAACGATATTTCTCCCATGAATCCTCTCAATATATACACCGTTGGATTATTGCACGACCCTTTGGAAAACCGTCCATATATCGGTCCGAAATAAAACTGCAAGTTGATGAACAATAAAGCGACGATAATTTCGTTTGCATATCGCGTCTTCAACATCTCTTTCGTTTCCATCGAAATCAACTTTTCCGCGAGAAACAAAAACAGATTCTTTTGCATCGGGACGAACAACATCCCGAACGCCATCGAAAACGCGGAGAGGAATTCTCTTTTCAAACCCGGGTTTTGCCACGATGATGCACTTTTCGAAGAAGAAGATTTCGAAGAATTTTTAATGCCGCCGCTGCTTCTCGCAGTAGTGCTCCTCCTCGTCGTCGCGACCATCTTCTTCTTCGGTACTCTTTGTGGTGTGTACACAACAAAGAAGCGATTTAACGGAAAAGAACGAGAGAGAAAGAGAGTTTGAAATTTTTTGTCGTGTGAAAAAAGTTGTTTTTATTGAAAATCTCTCCTCTCTCCAAAGAGAAGCCAAAAATGCAGAGCAGAGCAGATTTCCTCTTTTCTAAAATTTTCTTCCTCTTTGGCAAGCAAGCAAAAAGGGGGGTTTGTGGTAGAATTTTGCCCAAAAAACAGTTAAAGACGAGAGAAGGATTATAATCGTCACGCTCTGTTATCTAACAATAATAATCTTAAACACCCCCCGTCTTCGCTTACGTTACGTCGTTTAATACGTCGTGAATGCTTTCACAACCATTCCTCAAAGTAGTATCATCATCGTCGATTCGCAGCAGGAGCAATAGTTATAATAATAATAATAACATTAGTGTTAGCGCGTCTGCTCGTGATCGTCAAAATTCTGTTGTGCGAGGAGGAGGATTATCTGAAGTTGTCGTTCTGAGAAGAGAAAAAAGAAGAAGAAGAAGATCAAATGATGCCGCGCTGGTCGTTGCTTCGACGAATACACTCCGGACAGAAGACGTGTTTTGCGGTTGTTCTTCTAAAAGCCGTCTTTATCGTCTAAAAGTTTGTCCGGGAAAAGGAGGAGGAGGAGGAGGTTCTTCTTCTTCTTTGTCTTCTTCTGATTTCAACGTTTTTGCAGCCAAAACAACAGACGACGATGATGATGATGACGCGAAAGAATCATACGGAGGAGACGAAGAAAAGCAGGAGCAGAAATTTTTCGACGTGCACGCGTTGAAACATTTTTGCGCGCTGGGCGTGTTTTTTACCGGTTTACTCTACATCGCGTACGCGTTGCTCCCGCACGTCGGGTATACCACCGCGCATCCTCCAAACACGGAAAATTTGATGGTGAAAACGTTTCAGTCTTTATCGACGCTGCAAGCGGCGGAGTGGTTGAGGTTTGTGGATTTGTTCGGCACGGGCGTGTTCGCGCACGGCGGAGTTATTGCAGCGGGGAAGAGAGGTTTGGACTTGCTCGGGTGCGTCGTCGTCGGGTGCGTGACCGCCATGGGCGGAGGGACCATTCGAGGAGCGTTGATTGGCATCGAAGGCGCGCATCCGGTCTTTTGGATAGCCGAGCCGGAATACCTAATCGTCGCCTTGGTCGCTTCCTTCTTCACGTTTTTCTTCTGGCCGAAAGTCTTATCGAAGGAAGTTCGTGAATCGAAAGCGATGGAAACTGCGTTGAACTGGTTGGACGCGTTAAGTTTAGGCGGTTTTTGCATCATCGGCGCCAACGCCGCGTTGGTCCGAAACTTAGGCCCTCTCCTCGCGGTCGCATTATCCGCGATCACGTGCACGGGAGGTGGCGTCGTGCGTGACGTTTTCCTACGCCAACCGGTGCGAGTGTTACACTCGCACGCGGAGTTATACGGCACCACCGCTATCGCCGGCGCCGCCGTGTACACGGTCTTCGCCTGTTGGTTCCCGGGAGTCTCGCACAACCTAAGATGCCTCCTCGCCGCGTCCACCACCGTCTTTTTACGATGGAGGGCTTGGAAGAGAGGTTTGAAGTTGCCCATGTATTCGGACGTGAACCCGGATTTTGGTGATTACATCTCTATCGCGCAAAGAGACGTTTAGATTTGATTGATATGGTGATATCTGTCGTTCACTTGTTGTTGTTGTAATTTTTATTCTTGTTTGTATCAAAATGACCATTTTGCGATCGGAAAAAAAAAAAAACCTCCTCTCTCTTCTCTCTTTTCGTCATTAAAACCTTCATCATCATCATCATCATCATCATCATGCTCATCAGACAAGCGATAAAGAAGACGGCGACGACGACTGGGTCGAACAACGGTGGGATTGCCGCCGCCGCCTTAACCGCTCAAACAAAATATTTTAGCAGTAGCACGAGCAGCGGAAGGGCGATTTTTTCCGCCTCTTATATGACGTCTTCCGATCTGTTTTTTACTACTACTACTACTACTACTTCGAAGAAGAATAATGGGATGAACAACAACAACAACAACAACAAGAGGAATACTAATAGTAATACTAACACTAAGAACATTTTCAAGCAACAAACGAGCAAAACGAACAACAATCAAACGTTTTCGCACGTCATCAACGAGCGATTATACTCCGTCGGTCTCATGGTCCACAGAGATTCCGCGGAGAACAATTCGTCTTTGAAGTGGGAGTTCTCGAAGGAAAACGAGACCAAAGTGCAGACTATTTTGAAGAGATATCCGCCGAATTACAAACGATCGGCGATGATTCCTTTGTTAGACGTCGCGCAACAACAAAATGCCGGGTATTTAACCGTTCCGGTGATGAATCACATCGCGGAGTTGTTGGAAGTGGCGCCGATTCGCGTGTACGAAGTGGCGACGTTTTACTCCATGTTTAACCGGTCGAAAGTTGGAAGTTACCACGTGATGGTGTGCGGAACGACCCCATGCATGTTGCGAGGATCGAGAGACATCGAGAAGGCGTTGAGCGAACATTTAGGGGTGAAGAAATTTGAAACGACCAGGGACGGAAAATTCACGTTGGGGGAGATGGAGTGCATGGGATGTTGCGTAAACGCGCCGATGATTGCGGTGGCGGATTATACGGGAGGCGTGGAGAAATACACGTATAATTATTACGAGGATTTGACGCCGGAAAGTGCGGTGTCGATTGTCCAAACGTTAGCGCAGGGGAAAATGCCGGAGAAGGTTGGGAGTCAGATTAGGAATAAAGCAGAGCCGATAACCGGGACGACGACCTTGAACACCGAGCCGACTGGGCCCAATTGCCGAGATTTGGCAAAGTTGAAGAAAGAATTGGAAGCGGCTGCGGCGGAGGCGGCAAAAGCGGCAGCCGCGGAAGCTGCTGCTGGGGCGAAGAAGTAATCAAAGAAGTCTTATTATTATTAAAAAGAGCGTGTTTGTTTTGTAAATCTGTAATTAAGAAGAGAAGAACTCTTTACTTGAACCAATATATTTGAGGAAGCGCTTTACCCGCTTGAATTTTTTACGCGTCCAAGTCTCGGAACGGCCAGAGGAATCGCGCACTGCGAGATCCGCATATTAAAGAGAGTCCACGAAGTTTACATTCCTCAGTCTCGCTGCTTTCGATATCGCGATGGATCTCGTTCCAAGAAAAGTGCCCAGTCTTCTCGCGTCCGAATCTATTCGATCGATCCTTGACAAAGTCCTGTAAACGAGACATGTGGACGACGCGAAAACCTTTCTCACGAAGCAAATTTTCGTCTTGAAACAAATATACGACCATATTTAGCGTCAACAATGAGTTCGCGCCTTCAATAACCACGAACTCTTTAGTCATGAGAAGAACGAATAACACCGCGAGAATCGACAAGATTGCTTGAAGTATATCGCTGAGCTCGCCTTTTTCCAACTCTGGATCGAGCGTCAAGTACACCGTAAACGCGTGTAAAAACAAGAAAAAGTACGCGAAAAACATCGGCAGTTGACGCAACCACATCGTCACTTTATGTGTTTTCGGAAAATCAACGATAATTCCTCTCGTTAGGCACACGTTCCACACCGTCGCTCGGTGCGCGTATTCAATTTTTGACCACCCAATTAATATTATCAGAGACAACTCTATCGCCATGAACGCCGCGTTCGACATGGTTGGAATCAGCGCGATTATCGGCGAAAATAAAAGGAAACAAAATATGCCAACGTTTACCCACAGCATTATCCCTGCCTGTCCGTCTCTCTCCACCTTCATCTCGGATAAGCTTTTGTTCTGCGCGAGGAAAAGTTCTATCGAAGTTTTTCCCTCTTCTCGTCGTTTCTTTTGTTGTTCGTGTTGCTGTTCGCTCTCAACGACGACTGGTACTGAACCATCATTGCCTTCCTGAGTGTCTAAACTTTCCTCTCGCAAAGCGTCTCGATTGATGTGCTCTTCATCTTGCGGTGGAGTGAAAAGTCCTTTCAGCATTTTGTTTGTATCTCTTTTATTGCGCGCGGGTGGGTGTATCTTCAGTTTTTCTGGTGTCTTTTTTTCTTTTCTCTCTCGCTCTCTTTCGTGTCTTACAAAAAAAAAAAAGTATATGTAGTAATATCATATTATTGTGAATACAACGATCGTTTTGCGTGATATATACAGACGGACGTCATCTCTCTCTTTCGTGTCGCTCTTTCTCGAGAAATTAAGCGAACAACGCGGCGTCGCCGTTATTGTTATTGTTCGCGGTATTCGCGCCGCCGTCGATCGCGTCTCGAGTTCTCTCCAAGTTTGCGCGGATCTTGGAAACCAACACGTTGGCAACTTGTTTGTGCGCAAATTTCTTCAACAATCCTTTCATCTTCGCCTTTCCACGAGCGACGATATATATTGATCCGTCCGAGTCTATTTCGATCGCGTTGGATCCTTCGTACACCTCGAACACTCTCGAGTTTTTCGCTTCGATCATTTTAAAGGCGATTGAACCGGTCGATCGATCGGAAGAGACGAAAGTTTTCATGATCGATTTGCCGAAAGCGCTTTGTGACTTTGTCTCGCAAACGTGAAACATTTTTGCGCGATGATGGTCAAGGGTTTGATATAAAGGGGGGCCTTTTGATCGTCTCGTCTCGAGGGTTTCGTCCGATCCGAACATGAATTCGCGCACCTCCTTCGCCGAAGCCTCGCGCGAACGAATGGAATCGTCCATCGTGTTACTTCCACCCAAAATCCCTTCTTGTAATCGCGAATACACCGCATTTAACACGTCTTTTCCGCCGCCGCTTGTTTCAATCTTTGTTTCAATCCTCCTTCTCACCGCGTACTCCACGACCCCGTCGTCTTTCAACTGCAACTCGTGTTCGTACAAAGCCGAAGAAGAAATATTTCGTCTCACAAACTTTCCTCCTTCGCTCTCTGAGATTCTTCGTCTGGATAAGTACGGGTACGCCTCGTCTTCTTGCTCTGGGAACACCAGGACAGAAGAAGAAGAAGAGGAAGAAAAAGAAGGAGGAGGAGAGAAAATCGCTCTAGATCTTCCTCCGCCCTTCGATGATTTTTTATTCATACCGTCGAAAGATTTTCGTCTCGGAAGAATCGAAGAGTTGAAAAACCCTTTCTTTCTCCCATTATTCACATCTCCGTTGAGCGTCGCGTTCGACCCCCCGTTAGAGGCGAGCATTTTTGATGTTCTTTTCTTGTCGTCTTCTTCAAAAGCGTTTATTAAATACTGATGATAATAATACTACATGCGTTTTCTTCAAAACGTCTTCTTTGCCGGACTGACAGTCGTCGTATTTTTTAATTCCTCGTTGGTACAAACAAAAACTCTTTGCAGAGACAACACAACAAAAAAAGTTCGCATCATCATAATTGAGTAAAGAACACACAAAACCAACGCGAAATTTTGCAAAAATCAGAGTCATGGACAACAACACTCTTTTGTCACAAACAACATCGTCCGAGTCTATGATGCCGTACTCTCGCGTCCCGGCTGGTTTCGTCTCCTACCGCCCGGTCTTAGTGGAAGACATTGATATAATTTCGGAGATTGAATCCAATTCGTATCCGGAGGATGAAAAAGCTTCTTTAGAAACGTTACGGTATAGATGCATAAACGCAGGAGAGATGTTCTTAGTCGCCACGGAACATGGAGGAAGTGAGAATGAAATTATTGGATATATATGCGGGACGTGCGTGAACGAAAACGAAACGTTAACTGCGGAAACCATGGGAAGTAAACACGAACCAGACGGAGCGATTTTATGTGTGCATTCTGTTTGCGTGAAGTCTAACAAACGAAGACGAGGCGTCGGAGGGAAGCTGTTGGAAACGTATTTAATGTATTTAAAAGCTCGAAATAACGATAGGAAACGAGACAACCAATCAGAGTTGAAATCTGTTCGCTTGTTGTGTAAGAAGCACATGATTCCGTTTTATCAGAATGGCGGGTTTACGCTGTTAGGCGAAAGCGAAGTAACGCACGGCAAAGACGCGTGGTTCGACTGCGAGTTTACACTTTTAGATTAGAAGACAAAGAATAGTATATACTAGAGTATTGATAATATAAACACACAGGTAACTAAAAGTCTGTGAGGATACCAAGAATACGACGATGGCTTCTTTTGACTTTTGACTCTCATTAGACTTTGGTGTTCTCTCGTTCTTTGTTTTTCTCTCTTCTTAAAATTCGTTTGAAAGACTTTCTTCGGTGTCTCCGTGCCTCACAAATGAGCATTACCTTATTCTTCTTCTTAGTATTATTCAATAGTAAAGCAGAGTAAACACACACAGCTGTATAAACTGTTAAGATGGCGGACGCTTTAGTGGCGAACATCTTCGGCGATTCCTCGGACGACTCGGACGACGAGCCTTTAGAGAAGACCATTAGAACCACCACGACCGGCGAAGAATTAGACAAAAACGACGGCGATCGAAAATTAGACAAAAACGAATTTGAACAAGGTGAAGACAAAGAAGATGAAAGAGAAGAGCAAAAGGAGATGAAAACTTCAGAGAAAGACGAAGCAGTCGCGGTGAAAAAGAAGAAAGCGACGAACGAATCTGTTTTAGATGAATACGCCGGAGAGGACAAAGAAGAAGCGACGACTGAAGGAGAAAAAGAGGAAAGAAAAGGCGAACCGATGCGACTGATCGCCGCTTTGAACGAAGAAGAAGAAGACAAAGACAAAGATGAAGAAGAAGACTCTACAAAAGAAATCTACTTAAACCCGATCGTTTCTAAAGCGACGAACATTTTTGACGTGAACGCGAAGAAATTCGACGAAAACACGTTCCAAGAAGAAGAGGACAAAACTATCGTGGATGAATTTGGCCGATCCCGATTAAAAGCGAAAGAAGGGAACGTCGCGAGGTGGACGAGAGACGAGAGGACGAATGAGTTAAAATCGAACGCGAAGTTTGTGGAATGGTCGGATGGATCGAGAACGTTACACTTAGGAGAGGAGGTTTTCAACGTGATGGAAAGCGCGGTATCGAGTAAGCAAGGTTTGAATCAATACGTCTTTGCGAGACATCAAGGTTTGATGGAAGGGAAGGCGAAGATTAGCAAACGGATGCAGTTTCGACCGGCGACGACGGATTCGCACACGCACAAGAGATTACGAGACGCGATCGAGAAGAAGCACGGGGCGAGAGCGAAAGGGACCATACGGTTCGTGTCGAACGTCGATCCGGAAAAGGAGAAGGACGCGTCGGATCGATTGTTCGAACAGAGAGCGAGGGAAGAGGCGCAGTTGCAACGAAAACGGAAGAAAATGATGAGCGAAGATATACGATCGCGAGCAGATGGTGGCGACGGCGTAATGCGGAGGGATGGTGGGAAAGACGGACGATACGGGGGTGGTAACCGAAGTATTCGTGGGGTGGCGAACGAGTTGTACTACGACGAACGCTCGAGAAGAGAAGCCGAGTTGGACGCGGCGTTTTTGGAAGAAGGCGCGGAGGACGAACTCGAAGAGAACGACGACTTCATCGTCCCAGATGATAACGACGACGAGGACGAAAGCGACGAGGAGACAAACAAGGAGGCGGACACGGAGGCTGGTGATCGTAGAAAACGAGTTTTGGTCGATAGCGACGAGGAAGAATGAGAGAAACGTGTTGTTGTTGTTGTTGTTGTTGTTGTACCGGTAAACTACCACTCTCGCTTTACGCTACATTTTAGCCATTTTCGAGTTTGTTTTCGTCATTTTAACGAAGAAGGTGATGTTGAAAATGATGTTGGGGCGATACCAAAGTCGAGTTTTGTTGCTCTGTCGCCGATGTTATGCATCTCCGAATACTCGTAATGCAATACATACGTGTCACAGAAGAAGAACAACAACAACACAGGGAGTTTTGAAACGCTCGTCGTCGCGCTGCGCAAATTCGTCATCTGATACCAATACTCATCATACAAACAAGATACGCGTGATAACGAAAAAACCGTATCACGAATCCACTTTTGTCGCGAAGAAGTCAAAGTTCGTGTGCAAAATAGCTACGATTTCCAACTCTAACGAAGCCATGAAGTTTATAAAAGACCACTCGGATGTGTCCGTCTCGCATAATTGTTTCGCTTGGAGAATAGGGGACGCGAACAACCGATCGAGCGACGACGGAGAACCGTCGGGAACAGCCGGAATTCCAATCCTGAATGTCCTCCAAGGGAAAAAAGAAAAACTGGATTTCGAGAACGTCGTCGCGATGGTGACGAGATATTATGGAGGGACAAAGTTAGGTCCAGGCGGTTTGATGCGAGCTTACGGTGGAGCGGTAAATCAAGCGTTTGAGACTTTAGATTTAGAAAACGAGACAAAGTTGAAAGCGGCGAAAGTCGTCGTGGCGTTTGCGAACGTCGAGGAATCGAAAGACGTGGAGAGAGTCAATCGAACGGTGGAACGTTTCGCGAGCGAAGAGCGGGTGCGGGTGGAAGACGAAGAATGGGACGAAGATACCGGTGGAGTTTCGTTAGAGCTGAACGTCGATTTTGATGCGATAGAGGAGTTGGAATCGGCGTTGAACGAAGCGACGAGTGGGAGAGTCGATTTTAAATGGTTCGATTCATGAAAGACGATTCGTTCCATTATTTTTATTTGCTTAATTCTTTTACTATTCGCCTTCTTCTCTGTGCACTTTCTTCTCCAACTCTTGTCTGTCGTCAGTCATCAACACCGTGCCTTCGATTGGCGCGTCGAACGGCAAAACTTCGATTCCATCCATCGGTTTAAACGCCGTCTCCCCAGTCGGGCACCGAATAACTATCGTGCATGGTTCCTCTAAATCTAACATTCTCCTTAATCTTTCAATCGTTTCTAAAATCCCTCGTTGCTCCTCCAAGTTCGCCGCGCAACTCGCCATGTGTTGCACGTGCGACTCCAAGTTAAAACACGCCTGCGACAGGTGATTATATACGCTATCGATTTGTCTCTTTAAATCCCCTCCGGCGTAAAACTCAATCTCCGGAATCTCAATCGACGACCCAGGCGCTCGCATTAATATCCTCCACAAATCTGATTTTGCTTTCAACTCCAGCTTCAAACACCTCGGTTTCCGGTTTTCCGCTTTCAACTCCGGTATTAACCGCCAGCACTTGCGAACGAGACCGGGTTGTAACTCCGACTCCACGTCTTTGCACTCAATCATCGGTAGTTTATTCACGAACTCTTCGAACGTCATTTTCAACGCGTCTTCGAATTCGTCTTCGTCCTCGTACCCTAAATCCGTGGCTAACATCGATCCAATCCCGTGAATAGGGAGCCACTCTCCCGGTTGGGTCTTATAAATCTCCTCCAACTCGATGAGGATTCGTTCGACTTCTTGGTGCGAAATGTCCACGGAAAACGCTTCCAACATCTTCGCGCCTTGAGACTCGTCCTCCGTGAGAGTAATGGTTGAATTCATCGGTAAATCTCGAATGTCGTCCAATTTACGTTTCATGTCCGATTGAATTTGTCCTGGAATAACCGAGGAGGTCATCGCGTTGGCCAGTATTTTATCCATGTGTGTTGTTGTTTCTGTGTGACGGCGGAATACCTTTTTTGTTGTGAGGACGAATTTTACTAAAACACGACTCATACGAATATAATAACACAGTAACTGCTATTCACCTACTATTTACACACACTATTACTACTACTACTTTAGACTAGACTAGATTACATATCATCATTATCATTATCATTTCGTGATCTTGACCTCGCCGTCGTAATCTAAACTCCACGTCTCCACGACCCCGTCGTTCTCTCCGCACTCGTCGCACAGAAATTCCTCCTTTAAGTTCATCTCGATCCAACTCCGAGCGACCGAGGTTAAATCCACGTGTTCCGTCGAGCGAGGGAACGGGACGATTTCGAGGTCTCCGGAGACATCGCCGAACGCCGTCGCGTGTTCGTCCAGGAAAAGTTTGAATCCTGATTTTACCGGTAAGTTGAACTTCCCGTCGCACGCGTCGCAGTGGCATCGTATGTGGCCGGTGATCTCCGCCTGCAGGAAGAACGAGTGCGGGCCACTCGGTTCCGCGTAGCCTTTTATGTCTATCAAACATGAAGCAATTTCTTCTTCCTTTTCCTCTTCTTCGAACAAACTCCCTTCGATTTTCATCAACCGACTCTCCACCGACCACGTCGTCTCCCACGGAGGTGGATCCTCCCTATTCTTAAATTCTCCTCTCCTCAGTTGAATGATTTTGTCGTCTCGTCGTCGCTGATGTTTCCCTTGCGAATAAAAAGGAGATTTAGGACGACCGGTTTTTTGGGTTTCGTTGCTTTTGTTGTTGCGTCCTTGTTCTTGTTGTTTCCCCGTCGTCGTCGTCTCGTCATCATTTGTTGACGCTGATGATGCCGTCGAGGAGGATGTTTTTGCTGCGAAGAAACCACCACCGACGCTGTTGTTGCATCGACGAAGACCCCGACGACGCGGGGTCAGTACTGCCGCCGAAGAAAATGATTTTGATAACGATGAGGAGCAGGTCAGGGACGACGACATCGATCGCGCGGCGTTGTGTTTACTCTCTCTCTATAGTATTACTTTTGTTGTGAGAACGCAATGTGTGACGAAAATAGTAGAGTAAAAAGGTAGATATCGCGTTTCATACGTTTGATAATCCACGCCTACAGTTTAGGTTCGCAGAAGCACTCGATGAGGCCGATGAAAAGTGTTACGTTAACTATGATGAGAGCGCTACGGATTAGATAGAGGTTCTCTCTCTGCTATTACACACATACTACTATTACTACACTCTACTTCTTTTTACTTTCCTCGATACCGTCGTCGTTGGTGGCGGTGGTCGTCGTCACTTTCCTCACTCTTTCGGTCAAATCCTCCGCCCAAAACGTAAACTGCGCCACGTGCACTTCCTCTACCCTTCGTGGGTTTCGCATCGCTTTCCGAAACTCATCCGTTTGCAAAAGTTTCAGAAAGTATAAACAGTGCGGGTATAAGATGTATTTCGAATATCTCGGGTCTCGATACCAGTACTGGAGGTAGGATAAGTATTCGATCATTTCTTTGCTGTTGAGGATATCAATTGGTTCTTTATCATCATCATCATCATCATCTTCGTTGTTGTTGTTGTTGGATGAAGTCGTCGTCGAAGTCGTCGAAGTCGTCGTCGCCAGATGGTGTAAATATCGCGGGTTCGCCAACGATTGCACGAATTCTAATTCTAACTCGAACCTATTCTTGTTCGAACACATAGTTTTCTCTTCGTCCAGCTTCGATTGTTTCTTAAGGAGGAATTGATGATCATCTTCTTTTATTGTTGATGTTGTTGCCGCCATGTGTTTTGCTGCCACCACGATTGACTGACTGCGAAGGTTTAAAGCGAGTAGTAGTGATCGTCGTGTGTCGTTTTGAAGATGATGATGATGCTCTTTAGTAGAGTAGTAGGTATTGCTAAAAGTGTGTTGTTGTTGTTGTTGTTGTTGTTGTTGTTTTTGCGCAGAAAAAAATTTAGGATTGGTCATAAAATTTGGTGCAAAATGGTGCAAAAACAATTTTTCAGTCAAAATACGAGAACAACAAAAACAACAAAATTATAGGGGTTGATGAGAATCGCAAATGAATAACTTTAACAACAATAATTAACAAGAACATGAATGAATGAAGAATAAGAAGAATAAGACAAAGAGCAATACTACGAAGAACAACGAAAACAAAGAAGAAAAAGAAGGAGAGATGAAGTTTTCCCAAACGCTGCTCTCTTCGAAGATCGGTTCTGTGCTGACCAAACGACCGTACGATTTGAACCTATCGCACAAAACAGAAAAGATTGAAAATCCGTTTCACGAAATCTTAATCAGAGACGACGTGTTGAGCAAGAAAGAGTGCGATTCGATCGTCGCGTCCATCTGTTCGATTTTTGAGTATCAACTGGCCACGAGCCGAGGACCGAAATTCGGAGAAGCGAGGAGGAAAAACAATCGGATGTCGTTCGCAGACGAGAAATTAGCGAAAATGTTATGGGAGGATATCGGGTTGAAGACTATGTTTATTCGCAGCGACGACGAAGAAGAAGAAGAAGAAGAAGAAGAAGAAGAAGAAGAAGAAGAAGAGGTTTTTCACTCTCTCAATGAAAATTTCAGAGTGTACGAATACACGGAATCGCACCATTTCGGGCCGCACATCGACGAGCGCGTGCGAACGAAGAACGCGCGACATCAAAAGTTAGTGAGCACGCACACGATGCTCTTATATTTAGCCGGAGAAGAGAACGGGCTGAAAGGAGGGAACACGTATTTCTTGGACGACTATAGAAATCGAATCGCGAGCGTGACGCCAAAGGCTGGACGTGTTTGTTTCTTCAGGCACGGCGAGGAGAAGTGCGAACACGAAGGGGAGGAAATATTCGCAGGGAAGAAGATTGTGCTGAGAAGCGACGTGTTTAAATTAGTGGATGTAGAAGAATAGAATAAACGCATTGAATAGCCCCCCACCATTAATAGTCGCATTGTATTAAATACCGAAAAACGAATTGAACAAACGTTTCCTTTTTGGCGTTGTTTAGGCTAATTTAGCTATCCTGGCGTCGATTTCATCGCACTTCTTTTCCGCGTTCTGGACGGTCGTTTCGAACAATTCGATTTGTTTTTCCAACGCTTCTATGGTTGGAAGTATCGAGCAGTGTATTTTCTTTTCCGTGTCTGCGATTTTTTCAACGAAGACTCGAGCGTCTAAAACTTCTTTCGTGCATCTCTCGAACGCGTTCTTGGCGACTTCGTTCAAGGAGGAATACAATCGAAACTCTTCGCTCGCGTAATCCAACTCTGATTTTACCGCTTTCGCAGTGGCTAGGAACGCCTGTTCGGCGACGGATTCCATTTTATCTAAGACGACCACTTCATTTTCGTCGTGTTCAGTGACGTTTCCGTTTTCGTCTCTGACGATGGATTTCTTCTTCCACTGGTCTAAACTCTTCGCCTCGATCGTCTCTCTCGCGGCTTGTAAACATTTCGAGAGCGAGGTTTTCGAATCCTTTAAGTACGAAACGCCGCTGCTTTCGTCGTCGTCGTTTTCATCGTCGTCGTTCTTGCTTCTCAGAAAAGCTCTCGCTAAGGATAAAAACGCAATCGACGGGTCTGATTCCGGGTCGTATTCTTTTTTCTTCTTCTCTTTTTCTTCGTCTCGCAAAAGCGTGTGTTGCCACGCCAACACTCTCGCCTTCGACTTTGTGTTGTCTTTATCATCACTGAAGGACGGCGACCACGCCCAGCAACATACCGCTTCGTTCGAATACGACAGAGGTTTCTTCTTTTTCGCTGCTCGTATTTGTTCTTTCTTCTTCTTCTTCTTTTCGTGCGCATTAGCGTCTTCGCTACTCGTTCCCGCTACTTTTGGTTTCTGCCTCTCCGGAATAAACTTGGAAAACTCGTGCGGCACGGGTTGGAACACCGATTCCGGTTCCGGAAGATCGGGGCTTTCTTTCTCTTTTTCTTCATCACTACTGTTATCGTCATCGTCGTCGTCATCGTCAACGACCGCCTTCGTGAGCATCACAGCACCTACTGGCAACTCGCAAATCTCGTCCCGTTGCTTCGATACCATCTTCATTCTGCGCTTCTCCTTCTCTTCGATTATCGCGCGCGTATTCGACCAAACCGATTTCGGGAACGCTTTCTCGCACGCGCTCGTATCAAATTCGCACGTGAATTTCCCAATCACATCCAACTCTTCTTCTTCGTTACTATTAATACTATTACGTCTCCTTACCTTCCCTCCTAACGCTTCGCACAACACGTGCGCGCCAAAGTTCACCGCGAATATTTTCGGTTGTTTCTTCTCATTTCTCAAGCGTGCCACGCGTTCTAAAAACTGTTTCAAATGTTTCATCCATCGCATAGATTTTACCCCGTCCACGGCGGAATGTCGAGACCCGGTTATGACGATCCCATCGTACGTCTCAATCTCGCTCATATCTGGTAATTCTCCCTCCGGCACTCGATGGTGTTCCCAAATTTCTTCTTCTTCTTCTTCTTGATTGGAAGACGAATTGGAGGAGGATTTTGAGGAGAAGGACAGGAGGCGAGAATACGCGATGGCGACGTACGAAAACTCGACCTCATCCTCGCAGTCTACGATGGCAAACCTTCTTCTTCTTCTCTTCTTCTTCGTCGCAGATGATGGTGGTGACATTTTGATTAAAAGCGCAAGAGAAAAGTGAAAAGTGAAAAGTGAAGCAAAAAGAGTCTTCCTCAAATAACAACACACAAATATCTACTACGCGAGGCTATAATAATAGTGAGAAACGCTCATTCATCAGTTCTTCTTAGTCCCTGCTTCTTCTCGTTTCGCCGCAAATTCAGGCTCGTGTTCACACATGGCAACGACTGCGGACCGCAATTGCGCGATATTAGCGATTTGTTTCAACAAAAATCCAGGAATAGCGAGAACGATGAATTGCGTCGCGAACGTTCGCAAAGAGCCGACGCCGAGCGTTTTTTGGAGGAACGAATCGAACGTCTCGATGAAGGAAACGCGCTTGATGATCTCTTTCGATATCGGTACGAGACCAGGTATCGCGTTCAACTCTTTATCCTTAGCCATGAACAAACACAGATACAAAACCTCCGTGGACACGCAACACACTCCCATGAATATTCGATTGGCGTAATACAAGCGCAACAATCGAAAGCGACTCTCTCGCATGTCTTTGTGTCCTCTCTTCCCGATGGCCAGTTGCGAGTGCATTTGTAACCAATGCGAGGAAATATCCAAGAATATCAACGATATGCACACAAATTGCATCTCGGAATAAATATTCGACAAGATGATCAACAATCCAGTCGTCGCCAATCGATCCGTGACCATATCCAGCACCGCGCCGAATTCCGTGCACTGGTTACATTTTCGTGCAAAACGACCATCCAACTCGTCGCAAATGAATGAGAGCAAATACGTGAACACGGATATAAATCCCGCGTGGTTTTTTGTGTTTGTTCTTCCACCAGAAGAAGAGTAGTAGAAAGAAACGAAGACTAATAACAGTCGCGCGTACCCGATTATGTTTGGGACGTATACATACACGTTCGAATGTCTCGTGAAGAATGATGATGATGATGATGATGATGATGATGCATTTTTAGATTTCTTCTTCGAAGAATTGGTGAGTGAAATTGATGACTTCCTCACCATCGTTTTCTTCTTTTGAGTCGTCGTCGTCGCGATAACAAAATCGTCCTCTGAATCTGATGAAAACCTCGCCGGAGCGTTGATTTGTCTTCTCGAGGAGGACGGTCTTCGTTCTTTCGTCGTCGTTGACATTAAACTACTCTATACTAATAGAGAGAAATTCACCTAAATATACTCGTGTTGAAAATGAAGAAAAAGACTGCAAAATTTTTGGGGAGAAAGAAACAGAGAAAAACCTCGAGTGGAATTCCATCGTAAAACGACGACCACACCATGCACCACCACCAACACGCGACGACAACGATCAACTCTCGCGTTTCAGCTTCCGCTGCTGCGAGCTCCGCGACTCGTAGCACTCGCATAATAAACTTATTAAAAAGTAAAAGAGGAGGAAATCATCGTCAGAATCGATTCTTTTCCGCCGGCGCAAAATCATCATCAATCGCAACAACAACAACAACAACAACACGAAGAACAAGAAGAACAAGAACAAGAACGAGAAGAAGAACAAACGCCACCACCGACGCGAACGAACCACCATCTTCAGGAAAAGAGAATAACAACAACGTCATGCCGTGGGAACAAAACGAGTTGGAGAAGATGAAAAACGTGAAATATTCGCAACCGAGACCGGCGACAAAGAAAAAAATCGAATCCGACAAAGAATACGAACTCTTGAAAACGGAGCTGAAAACTTTAACGCTGAAATACGGCGCGGGATTGACTTTGTATTGTTTACTCGGGTACGGCATCGCGTCGAGTTTTAGCTCTGCGATAGGTGTGATTGGTTCGTACGTATACCTCCAGTTCTTATCCGAGTACGTGGATACGGTGAACGAGGAGCGGGACGGGTATAAGGAGGAGGATTACACGAGGAATTTGGTGTACGAACCGGTGACGGACGTGAAGAAGTTGGTGTTTGGCCCGGAGTCAGTTTTAGGTAAAATTGCGACGATTTATTCGCGAGCGCTGTTTCAGAAGAGGTTGATTGTTCCCGTGGTCGTAGTCGCGTCGGAGTCGTTGTGGAATCACATCCCAGGGCATCCGTTTGATTTTAACTACGGCGTCACGTTAATTGGGTTTTTAACGTACAAGGCGAGCGCGTTAACGGTGACGTATGGAACGTTAAAGCCTTTGTTACAGGAAGACGCGAAGAACGCCGGAAATTGGGAACCGGAAGAAGAAGAAGAAGAAGAAGAAGGTGTCGAGTAATGTATCTTTCGCGACCGTATTAGAAACGTTATGATTATTAGGAGACTATGTATTATTATTGATCTTATTAAACCCAGCCAAAGTTATTATTGAAAAATCTCGTTATTAATTTTATTATATTATTATTAATCCTTGTTATACGCGGAGTACGGATCTTTGCTACTCTTGGGCGCAATCGTCACGCCAATTTGTCCTATTTGCGCCTCTAATTCCTCCACGGTCGCTCTCTTGCGCAAAGCGTCTCTAACTTTCACGATCGATCCTTTCCTCCCCGGGACTTGGCCTCGCACGTACACTAAATTTCGTTCGCTATCGATTTTATACACGAAACAGTTCTGGACGGTTCGTTTTCTCCCGCCCATTTGTCCAGCCATTTTCTTCCCTTTAAAGACTCTCCCCGGATCTTGACACTGACCGATCGACCCGTGCGCGCGGTGTTTCTTCGTGTTCCCGTGCGAGGCGGGTTGCCCGGAGAAACCCCACCGTTTCATCGGCCCGGCGAAACCTTTGCCCGAGGTGACCCCTTGCACGTCCACGTACTGTCCAGCAAAGAAATGGTTCGCGTTTAACTCCTCTCCAACTTTATACTCCCTAGCACCTTTAATTTCTACAGTTTCTACATCTAAATTGTTGTTGTCATCATCATCGTCTCCTTCCTCGTCTTCTTTATACATTTTCATCGTCGGCGGCGTCACGCGAAACTCGCTCAGAAACCTTTTAATCGGCACTTGCGCCTTAATAAAGTGCCCGAGCTCTGGTTTGGTCACCGATTTTGGTTTCTTATACCCGCTTCCAACTTGAACCGCGCTGTACCCTTCGTTCTCTTCCGTTTTCACCTGGACGATTTGATTATCGTCGATCCATAAAACCGTCAAAGGGTGTCGTTTCCCCCACTCGTCCCAGTCGCACGTCATGCCTGCTTTCACGGCAATCAACCCGGGTCGTTTCGGTCCAAACCTCTGCGCGGATTTAATGAGCTGTTCTTGCGTTTTGTGCGGTAAAGGGCGTTTGAATAACGCGTCCACCGCTTTCGCTTGCGAGGCGTACGTTCTTTTATTAGTATTATTCGTTGTTAATTTTGTTGTTGTTGTTGTTGTCGTTCTCGCAAAAATGGCAATCGGGGTTGACGATGATTTTGATGAAAATGATTCCGACGCATCATTCAAAGCAACGGAAGAAGAAGAGAAAAAAGCTGATGATTTTGATGTCGACGCGAAAACTGAACCCCACACTCTGCTCATCCTCGTGGTCGCGTTGTTCAACAGCACACAAGCAGCCTCAGCAGAAGCAGCAGAAAAGGAAGGATTTGTTGCAGCAGCAGCGCGTCTCAACATGATTTTGCCTTCTCTTGATGTTTTTTTTTTGCGGCTCCTTCCTTCTCTGAAAATAATTTAATCGATCGATTGATTTTGCTTTCTCGTCGTTTCCAAAAAAATTTCTTTTTTTGTTGTTGTGTTTTTCTCCTTTTTTTGTCGCGTACTTTTTCACATCTCTCAACACAAAAGCTACCACGCGCAAAGTAAAATTATTCTTCTAGTA
Source organism: Bathycoccus prasinos (assembly GCF_002220235.1). Lineage (NCBI taxonomy): Eukaryota > Viridiplantae > Chlorophyta > Mamiellophyceae > Mamiellales > Bathycoccaceae > Bathycoccus > Bathycoccus prasinos. The sequence goes on along the minus strand of NC_023994.1, from coordinate 65,673 downwards.
GAGTATTACTATTCAGCAGAGAGAGTTTTAAAAGAACAACAACAGTAACAGGAGAAGAGAGAGCGTTTTTCGTGGTATTCTTTTAAAGCGCTACACTGCTGCAACCGCCGAAACTGCTGCCAAAAGTGTGATGATGCTTTAAGAAGAAGAAGAAGAAGAAGTGATGGAGAAAATGATGAGAACGAAGAAGTGATTTTGCCGCGCGGTTACGTTTTTGAATTTCCTTTTTATTTAGAAGAAGAAGAAGAAGAAGAAGATGACGACGACGACGAGAAATTGGAGACGAGAGGAAGACGACGAAGACAAAAACGACGACGATAACAGGAGCGATTCTGCCGCCGGCGGCGAAAAAGGAGTTGGTGGTTTTGGATTCGGGAAAGGCGTTTCCGCGTTCGTAAGCAAAAGCGAAGATGGAGAAGAAGAAGAAGAAGAACTGCTGCTCGCGAGGAGGAACGCTTCTCCTTCTTCTTCTTCTTCTGCCGCTGCTTTATCCCAATCGTCGCTCTTTTCCGAGGAAGAAGGAGATGAAATCGACGATGGAGGTGGTAACGATGGCGGCGGCGCTCCGGAAACGCCAAACTCGATCGATCCGGAGTGGTTGCGAAGGCAACACTTTTACGCAGCGGCGAGGCATCGAGAGAGAGTTTTGAGCGACGAAGAGAACGAGTATGGAATTACGAACGCGAGGACGAGGACGAATAGGCGTGCAAGACGAGATGCTTTTGGTAACGTTATGGACGATTTCGACGACGATTTCGACGACGACGACGAAGATAGAGCGACGATGAATTCCGAGGACGTGTTTAGTCGAGACAATAATACGAACGACGATTATTACGAAGAAGGCGACTCGATCTTCTCAGAAGATTCAGAATTTTTACGGAACGCGCAAAACGCCGCGGCACATAGGAATCGCGGCGCCGGGTATAACCCGTTTGGTATGAATATGAATTCAAGTGCGAGTACTAGAAACGTCGGGAGGAGTAGTTCAGGAAGAGATTTTAGAAGAAACAATAACAACAATAACAACAAGATTAGGAGCAGTAATAAAGACACAGAAATCGAATCCGACACCGACGACGACGACGAAGATACGACGACGACGCCACTTTTAACGAAGAGTCCGACGAGAAAAGGTCCTCACGCGTCTCCGGGTAGGAAGAAAGCCGATAGCACCAACGCTCATCGTAATCATCAACCTCAAGTCGATACTTTCGTGCCGGTACGGGCGAGAGATGTTTTAGAGCACTCGGCTGATTTTTACGACACTTCGGTAAACTCAGGTCTATCTCCGTTTGAAGTCACTCGCAGGTTACGAAAGTTCGGCCCGAACTCTGTTCCTGGAGAGAAATTCGATTACGGTCAGTTGGTGAAACACGCCCTTCGCGAGTTCAACGCGCCAGCTGGGAGGGTGATTTTCTTTGCTATTTTCTTACAATGCCTACAAGCTATGGATCCAGCGAAAACACTCGATTCTATTATTGATGTTTTAGTCTTGTTCTTGGTTTTCTTTGCAAACTGTTACGTTGGGTGGTCCGAAAGCAGAGACGACGGCGCTTTGATGGCTGGTACGGAAGTCACGACTTCGGCTTTGACGACGACTTCAACAAAAGCAACGACGAAACAATCGCAGAAACAAATTTTAGAAAATATGACTCGGACAAACGCGCCAAGAAATGGACAGTTCCCCGCGTACGCGACAGTAGTTCGAGATAACGGGAAGCAGATGCGCGTGTCGTCGAAATCGCTCGTGCCGGGTGATATTGTCGAATTGCGCGTCGGTCAAATCGTGCCGTGCGATTGCGTCTATCGAGGCTCGGGCGTATTATTCGTCACGCGAAACTCGAATTATCTCATTAATACCGCGTCGTCATCGACGTTATCCTCGTCTTTGTTTGCAAATGGTACGCCGCGCGGAGGTGCGAGTCGTGGTGATGAATTGTCCATGCTCTTTGGCGATGATAACGAAATGGACTCGCTGGATTTAATCGGCGTCTCCGAAGGCGAACCGGTTTTAGGAGGGAGTGTTATTTACGCCGGTTGCGGTGCCGCAATTGTAGGCAGAACCGGTCCTCGAACAGCCATCGCGCGCAAAATGCAGCAGATTATGCAAATAGAAGAACATCGCGCGAACGCCGCTGGTATTTTAGGTTTCTTCTCGATGACTTCAACGAGTCATCAAAATCGCTCGAGAAAATCATCCATGGTTCGCTCGAAATCGTTTGGTGCTCTGTTTGGATCGTCGGCTTCAACGCAACGACGAAGTCATCACCATCGACAGCAAGTACCTACGATGGCGCGTACTACCGTTGCAACACCGCCGAGAGGGTCTGCGTTTGACCGGTCTTTAGATCTCGTGATGACCGGGGTGGCTGTGGCGTCGTTCGCTTCTGCAATTTCACTTTGGCTCTTTTTAGTCGTAGCCGGTAGAGGATTTTGGTTTGCGTGCTCCTTTGCAACCGTATTGTGCGTGTGCGCGTTGCCAATAGCTGTGAGAGTTGTCGTTCACGCGACTGTTGCGTTGGGTATTCGGAGAATGGCGAAAGCGCGCGCGTCTCCTGGGTACAGCCCAGGACTCGACGATTACTATCCCGAGTATTATTTGAATAGGCAAGCAAACAGAGAACATCTGAACATGCAACAACGACAACAGTCGAACAAAGAAGCATCGAGTAGTAGCAATCCGTTGTCATCCTTCGTTGGCTCGACGACGACGAGAACTTTTGGTATCAGCCGATTGAGTGCAATACAAGACGTTGCCGCAATGCAAGCGCTCTTCTGTTCGACGTCGTGCTGCGTGGTCGATCGGTTCGCGACTCGTATTGTCGGAGAACCCATTGTGTTTGCAGATAGTTGTCAACCGAGGGACGTTTTGGTTGCCGCGGCATTGGCATCGCGATGGTGGAAGAATTCATCTTCAGTCATGGAATCAGCAACCCCAACCACAGCGAGATCGAACAACAACAATGTCTTTGAGCAACTTCTGGTAGCAGACGACGAAATGAATTTGATATTCGACGATTCCGTCGATCGCGCCATCGCGGAGCGACTAGCGGAAGACGGTTTGAGTTCGCTCTCAGAAACCTACATCCAGAAAACGTACGAACCGTACGATTCCGTAGTCAAACTTTCGAGAGCAACGATTTCCAGAGAAGAAGCCATGGATGGTTCAAACTCTGGTGTGTTCGCTGTAGCCAAAGGATGCTTAGAATCCATAGATAATTTAGTCCGTCGAGAAACTATGATTTCTCGCGCCGGGAACGAAGAACACGCGAAAAAAGTCTTTAAAGCGTTAGACGAGGCTCGAAATCGCGAGAGAATGTTTGAACGACGAGGTTTGCGATGTGTTGCAGTTGCATGCGCATATGACGTGCAAACAACCGCGGAAGTGTTCGAAAATAGCGCGCAGAACCAAGGCAGTATCGTGAACGGATGGGTCTTCTTAGGTATCTTTGCCTTCTCGCGTCACGTCCGTCAAGATTGCAACGCCGGCAGAGACGCGCTGAAAGCTTTAGGCGTGGACGTGAAATTATTCACTTCCGCGTCGGAATCGTTTGCTAAAGTGCGAACGGAACAGTTGCACAATCCAAAACGCGTGCTTTCGTCGACGAGAACTGGTAACGCGGGAGAGGAGTTCGCGTCTTCATCTTTACTCGATAATCAAGATACGGACTCAGAACTCAATAGGTCTGAAAATGCGAGTCAAAAAAATCGACAACAACCACCATCGGTTTCGCCCCGCGTGCAATCGTTCTATACGAACGCGGGTAAACGATACGAAGGTATCGTTCGAAATTGTCGAGAAGTTTTAGAAGGTCGACCACCGCCGGAGCAAGTGACATCTGAACAACAAAGGAGCGATTTCGTTTCCGATGCCGAAAGAGGTATTCGATCGTCCACGATTCATTCTACATCTACGACGACAATAACAACCACATCCATAGTGCCTATCAGTAAAGTCGATTGCTTTTTCGAGTGCAGCAACGCGGAAACGAAAGCGAACATCATTCGCCGGTTCAAGCAAGCGGCGATGCATCAAAACAGTCGCCACAACCAGCGGTTTTTGGGCAGCAGCAGGAAAGTCATCGTTGGCGTTCTCGGAGATCGTTTAGAAGATCTACCCGCCATGCGGGCTTCCGACGCCGCTTTTGCCGCCTCGCAATCGTCCACGGATGCTGCCGTTCGCGTTGCTGATTTTGTCGTGTCGAGACCGTCGCTGGCGCACGTCGCTTCTGCAATCGTCGAAGCGAGAGCTGTTTTTGCACGCGCAAAGACTTACGTTTTGTACCGCATCATCTGCACGTGCCACTTGCTCACCGTGTTTGTCCTGTGCGCCTTCTTAGTGTTTCCGAACGAAACTAACGTGGCGTGGCCGAAAACGTTCACTTTACCAGTCATCGCGTTGGCGTTGTTAGCCTCGGTGAACGATTGCGTCGTCTTGTCAATCGCTTATGATTTTGCGAGACCGTCAGCGTCGCCCGAAGCGTGGCGTTTGCCGTGCATCTTGGCATCTGGACTAGCGATGGGCTTTGTTGCCACATTCACGACGTGCTTTGTAGCGCGCGAAATCTTCTCCAGCTCAAATGCAAACTTTGGTTTACTCGAAGCGTTGGACATCGCGCCGGATACGTACGAGCAAGCCAAGTGCATGATTTTCTTGAAAATGGCATTAACGGATGCATTCTCGGTATTATGCGCGCGCTCGGACGGACCCGATCCGTTTTGGACGTTAGCACCGGGTGGGTTCCTATTCCTGGCCACCATGGCGTCTTCTTTTGCCTCCATTTTGCTCACGAGACATTGGCCGTTTCACGAAATGTCGCCGTGTACGTTTGAGCAAACGTTGTTTTGCATATGCGTTGCTCTGTTGAGTTTTCTCTTGCAAGATGCCGCGAAGACAATCTCTTACAGAGCATTAGTCAGAGCAGAGTGGATGCCTGAACGCAGACGTCTATCGTCCGCGGAAACGAAACGAATTTCCGCGGTTGCGGCGAGAGACATCGATTTAGAACGCAGGGAGGCGTTGCGCAAAGCGATCAAAGCGAAAATGTCGAAGGATAACAACGTGGCCACTGGAGCTACTTTCACCCCGAGAAATGCGCCACCAATCTCACCGTTCCTAAAAAAATCCACCGGCGGCTCTCCTATACGATCTGGTCAGCGCACACCGACGGCAGCGAACGATGCGGCGTACTTCAATAGCGCCCAAAAATTCAACGCGTCGCCGCACAGATCGCCTCGGCGATTAGAGACCACTATGGAAGGAGAAGAGGATGAAGAAGATGAAAGTAGAAAAGACGAAGATGAGCGACTGGAACATCATCATCAACAACAGCGAGGAGAAGGCGAACACGTGAATGCGGACGATGACGACGTAGCGGAGGAATTATCCTCCATCGATGAAGACGAGGACGACCACTTTGGTGCTCGCCCGACGTCTCTCTATGACTCGCCCGCGGAAGAACCGGAGACTGTTTTGCAAAATAAACTTCGGGCGGAAAAAGGTGAATTAACCATCGATACCTTCACACGCTTGACGTTTGGATACCGCACAATATTGAACAAGGAGTTGAAACAACTCTCGCTCTCTATAGATTGGTCTCGAGCCTTTCGCGATTTGCGAAGGGCGAAAGCGGATTCACAAGTTGGCGCTTTGCTGGACGCGCACGCGACGTTGAGATGTTTAGACGCCGATTGTGGCGTTGGAGCGTTTTCGATGATGTTAGCCGAAAAGTTAGCCGCGAAGAAGTTGAAGAAGAAAGGAGGAATGAGTGGTGGGAAGATGATGAACAGCGACGATAACGACGGAGAGGAGGAGTACGAACTTTCGTCTTCGGACTCGGAGAATTTGGAGAGGGAAACGGGTTTGTCGAAGGAGGAGAAGAAGAAAGTCATGACTTCCGACGAGAAAGAAGACGAAGAATCCGCCTTGAACGGTCGCGTGGTGGCCGTTGAATTGTTATCGACCTCTTTGGTTTGCTTAAAACACGCTTTAGAAGAGATTAACGAGAACGACATCGACTCCCCGTTCCGCGCAGTGGCGTTGCATCGCGGCACCTTGGACGTGTTCAAAGTGAAACCGATGTCCTACGACGTCGCGTATAATGCGTTTGGCTTTGAACGCATCCAAAAAGGTACAAGCTTAAGAGCTGCGGCGAGAGCGTTTGCTATGTCTGTAAAAACGAACGGTTTAGGTTTCATCGCCGTGCACGCGGCGAAGAGCGCTGACGCTCAATTTCACGCTTTATATCGAAACGCCTTCGTCGCGTCTTCAACGACGACGATGTTACCTTCATCACCAGCTTCGTCTGCATCGATGACTACTGCTGAAGACGTCATTGACGAGCTGCATAGGCTCGGCGTCGCGTACAACGTTACCACAAAGTCCTATCAATTACGAATCGAAAAGATAGGCGAATACAATCGTAGAATTTTGGAGAGTTACTTACACGGCGTCGCGATGGATGATTCGTTAACTTTAGAGGAGATATGTGCGGACGCGAAAGTGGCGCAATTCTTATCCAAGAACGATCGAGGTGATCACTTTTCGTTCACGCAAATCGTAGCGCACGTCACATTGTAATATTATTTTAAGCAAACGTGTTCATTAAAGCGTACAATTCGTTTTTTTATTCGCACTTCCCGATGCATTTCACTTCAATTTTCCCTCCTTGCCCGCTCCCTTCGTACTTCTTGACGAAAGAATCGCACCCCAAACTCATCCTCGTATCCACTCCGGTGTACGGATTCACCCCTTCCGCGGTTTCGCACAAACCTAACACCTGGTACCGATCGATAACTGCCTCGGTAAAATCCGCGTTCTTAATTTTCATCTCGCCCATATCCGACCGAATAAAGTTCGCCCCAACTGCCACCGCGTCTTCAAAGTTCGCGCCTCGCAACAGAACGTAATCGAACAGCACGTTCGAAACGTCCGACCCGTGCACGTCCGCGTTCGGCATTATCGACCTCGTCATCACTGCTCCTCGCATGTCTGACTTTGAGAAATTCGTGTTCCGTAGCTCGGCTTCCACCCAAATCGTCCCTCGTAAATCCAAGTTTGAGAAGTCTTCGTTCGAGTGCTCCGACTTGGAATAAAAATCAACCCCGTCGAGTTGTTTCACCCGTAAATCCGTCACCTCCGATTTTACGCTGTCGTCTAAAAATTCCGCTCGAGCAGAAAAGAAGTCCCCGATTTGGGCTCCAAATCCCATCGAGAACGCCGTGGCTAAGGAGAGAAGGATGGATGTCGTTCTTTTTGTTCTTCTTCTTCTTGAATCGTCGTCGTCGTACGACGTGCTCGGCGTTCTTTCATCATCATCATCATAATTTCTGAGTGACGACGATGATGATGATGATGATGATGAACGAAAGACTACTCCTTTTCTCATCTCAAAACGACGACGTAAACGAGCATCAGCGACAGTCAATCTTCTCGCGGTACTTTTAACAGATGTGCCAAAACGCGTCGTCGTCGTCGCGGTAGGAGCGGTAAGAGTCGTCGTCGTCATCATCAGCGCAGCAAAGTAATTATTTTAGAGTAGTTGAGATACGATTTTATTATGAAGCAAAACGTAGGTAAAAGCAGCAGAGTCGATCGACGATAGAGTACAACCGGACTACTCTACTACGAATACCATTAAAACGACTAAAACTAAAACTCATCCAAAACTCATCACGCGATGGTAATCGAGTTCACCATGACCCCTTTCTTCGGGCAATCGTTCGGGTGCGTCTCCACCGCGGATATTTTCATCACGACGTTCATACCTTCGGTGACTTTACCGAACACCGGGTGCGCGGACGGCGACGATTTGTCGAACCAATCGAGGAAGTCGTTGTGGACGGTGTTGATGAAAAATTGACTCCCGCCGGAGTTTTTGGCGCCGGTATTTGCCATCGACAAAGTCCCGGGCTCGTTCGAGATCTTCGCCGTCAGTTCGTCCGGAATGCAGCCTTCTCTCGCGTCTCGCGTTATTTCTTCCTTCGTGGCGAGATTTGTAAACTTTGAGTTTGGCGGCGGCCCTCCCATTCCTGCGTTCGCGGCGCCGTTCTTTTTCGAGTTTGGGCACCCAAACTGTAACATGAATCCGTCGATGACTCTGTGAAAGTGCAGTCCGTTGTAAAAACCGGTGTTTGCTAAATCGATGAAATTCGACGCGGTTAATGGCATTTGGTCAACGAACAGTTCGGCTTTGAAAGACCCTTCCGTGGTATCGAAAGTGGCGATTGGGTTCGTTGTCGATGATGCCATCGCTTGTATTCGTCTGTTGCTGGCGCTTCTGCGTGTTCTGAGAGAAGAAGAAGAGACGACGTTTTTGATCACCCGCAGGAGTGATGACGTTGAGGACATTTTGTCACGAACGAGACCAAACGAAAAAATGATCAAATTTGAGGTTTTTGCTCTCTTGGTCTTCTTCTCTCTTGTTGTTCGCGCAATATTAAGGAGGGACAATGCATATAACATGTGGTATCATTATGCATTAAAAAGCAGCTATTAATAATAAATCATCACACCGCGTACGAACCGCGTGTGAACTTTGAAGTTTGTATTAATTAATATGTTTGGAATTCTTTTGCTTACTTTTCTTACGGAAATCTACCTCGCGAACGTCTTTTTCTATGGTGCTGCCCCCGGCCCCGGCGAATCCGTTTCCACCGGTCCAAGAGTACCCGGACGAACGCAACGGATTTTTCATCAAATACTCGTTCGTGAATTCCTCTTCGTATTTCTTCTTTTTCTTCTTACCTTTGACTTTTGGCGCGAACTCTCCGACGCCGTTCGCTTCGTCTTCCGCTTGTTGCATACCTTCGGAGATCCAGTCGCGGTTGTCGACAGTTTCTAAAGAAGGCAAGTCTTTGTTCAAAAAGTTATCTAATCGATTTAAAACCGCAGATTCGACGTTTTGTTGGACTCGCATTTGACCGCCATGGCCGTCGGAGCCAAACAAGTGCGCGTGACGAATCTTGGCTTTGTTTTTCGGTCCCGTCCACGTGTGGTCTTTGTAAGACTCCAAGTGCGCGGTGTGCCCCGAGCATACCGGCGCGGCTTGTCTAAACGTCGAGGAGGTGAAACAGTTGCATTTGGCGTCGCACACTGTCGCGCCTTCGCTAAACGCGACGTCGATGTACGGGTCGTTGTGATGCAACGCCATAACTAAATAGGTCATGTCGTCTTTAATCGAATCTAAGTGCTCGTTGTATCGAACGCCGTCAATGCGCATCAAAAACGGACGACCCGACGAGGACGTTTCATCGCGCGGTTTGCCGACAATGAACACTTGAAACGGTAATCCTTTAAACGCTTCCGAGGCTTCTTTCAACTTTTTCGCGCGGAAGAAGACGATGCGAGGGGTGGAGACTGGGCCGCCGATGCGTCCTCCGTGGTTCAACGTCTTTTGGAAACCTTTGATAACTTCATCCACGTGCTCTTCGCCCATGTGTAAAACGATCGTTTTCTCCTCGTGCTTCGTGTTTGCAATCAACGAGTCGCCGGTAATCATCGGGACGGACATCGTTCTGCGGTTCGTCAATCCTTTTCTCGCGTCGTCTTTTGACTTTGAAAGTTCAATTTCGTGCATGCCGTTTTTGTTTCCGATGACTTCTTGCTTGACTCGAACATCGCCGGCACCGGCTTCCTTCGCTTCATGTTCCGTCATTTCAACCACTCGTTCAAAAGATTTCGGCTCACCCTCGTAAATTTCTGTCACCGCGGGCATTTGTAACGTTTTGAACGATCTAGCGATGAGTAAACCAAACGCCGCTTGTTTTTGTCCAATTACGATGGCTTTATACGGTTTCGGTCCAACCATGGCGTTCGGTTCCGCTTGGTTGATGGTCGCTTGATTCGGTGCATTTTGCTCTTTTCCCTCTTTTCCTTTCTTCTTCAAAAGCATTCTGCGGTTGATCGTCGTTTCCTCCTCGGATTCTTCTTGAGATTCTCCTCCTTCTTGTTCTTCTTGTTCAGCCGCTTCTTCGGCTTTTTCCATCATCTCCATGGCGAGCAAATCCGAGTCCGAGGCTCGCGAACTCGGCACTTTCTTATCCGCTTTCTTCCAAAATTGCCATTTCTTTTTCATCTGTGTCTCCTCCCTCTCTTTTTCGTACGCTAATTGCTCCTCCGCTGCGGCAATTTGCTCCTCCGCAGACAGTTCTTGTTGTTGTTCTTCCTCTTCTCCTCCTCCTTCTTCGGCTACCTCTTCTTCTGCTTCCTCAACTATCTCCTCCGGCGGTCCCATCGGCGGCGGAGGCGATTGCGCAATCGCTGCTTCCAACACGTGCTCTTCCGTATCTCTCTGATCGTCGTCCACTTTACCTTCGGAATAGCTCGCCGCGGTTTCCGCCTCGGCTCGAATTTTCAACGCCTCCGCCGCTTTCTTATCCGAAATCCGTTTATGTTCAATGTACGAGAACCCTTCCATGTAACTCGCCAAAGCGATAAACTCCAACTTCACTCTTCCTGGCTTTTCCGAATTATCCGCCGGATTGATCAACTTTGCATCCGCGTCGAAATCGCACCTGTTTTTGAAAAAGTATTGCAAACTCGCTTGCTGTTCGAAATACGCGCACGTATCGCTCGCTCTGTTCGCGTGCGGCACGTCGGACTGTTCGTCTTCCATTTCGTTCGATTCCCGCGCGGATCTTATTTCCTCCATCGCTTGCTCTTCTTCCGTCGGTGCGTTCACTCTGGACGAGATTTCCTCCGTCGACGCTTCCGGGTCTAACTCGTTCGCGTTTTCGTCTTGCGCCGATAACGTCTCTTTTTCTGCCATCAAAGCCGTGACTTCCTCCACGGATTTCCCGTAGTTTGAGTTTGAGACTAAAACCACGGACAAGAAAAATACGGCCGGTACGAGGACCGCGCCGAGCCAGTGTTTCGTCGTCCACGACTGATTATTTTTCATTCCTCCTTTTTGAGAGGAGGAGGAGTCGTCGTCGTTGTTGTTACTTTGTGATGATGATGATGATGTTAAATGATTAGTCGTCTGATGATGATGATGGTGCTGAGAAGACGACGCCGCTAACTTTGCCGCAACTCCCCCGGAAGAAGCAGCAGCAGCAGCAGCAGCAGATTTCGTTGGTGCTTGCGGTTTTCCAGTCACCAACTGATGATCTGATCGCTGTCTAAACCCCGCGCCGCCGTTGTTCCGTTTCATCTTCTTTGTAGTCTTTGATGAATGAATTCTTCTTCTTCTTTGACGAATTCTTCTTCTTCTTTTGTGTTGTTTGTGTGCGGCTCTCGTCGTCGTTTTTTACTTTTTTGCCATGAAAAAGCTCGAAAATTTTTTGGTGAAAAGCAAAAAAAGGACGAATTTTTCTCTTTTTTTTTTTTTTTTTTCTCTCTTGCTTTCTTTTCTCTCTCTCGTTTGGACAAAACAAAAACTTCACTCTCACAAAAGCTTTTCTTCCGTTTTAGATTGACGCGGAAAGAAGAAGACAAACAACGCAAAGAAGACAACGACAAAGACGAACTGAAGAAGAAGAAGAAGAAGAGAGCGAGACGAAAGAAGAAGAAGAAGAAGAAGATATCAACAACAACGTCTCAAAATCAGCATCATAAAAAGAAGAAAAAGTACATACAGTATATATAAATGTCGGATTTACTCAAACAAGCGGAAAATCGCTTGAACAAAAGCGGGTTCATGAATTTATTCTCCTCGTCCTCAAAGTACGAAGACGCGGCGGAGTTATACGAGAAAGCCGCGATACAGTTTAAACTCTCAAAAAACTGGTTGGAAGCAGGAGAGACGTACGAGAAATTGACGGAAATGTATGCTCAAATCGGATCGAATCACGAAGTCGCGATGAACTTTGTGGAAAGCGGTAACTGTTACAAGAAGTGCGATCTGAAGAAATCAATCGAGATGTTCAAGAAAGCGGCGAAGAAATTTAGCGAGATTGGTCGTTTATCGATCGCGGCGAAACATTTGAAAGAAGTCGGCGATATGCTGGAAAAAGAGAAGAAATTAGAGGAGAGTTTGGAGGCGTTTACGGCAGCCGCGGATCTCTATTTAGGAGAGAACACGGAGAGCACGGCGAACCAGTGTAAATTAAGAGTCGCGTCGCTCGCCGGTCAGTTGGAGCGATACGACATGGCCGTCGAAACTTTCGAAGACTGCGCGAAACACGCGGCGGAGAATAACTTGTTGAAATATAGCGCGAAAGGGTACTTGTTAAACGCGGGAATCTGTCGATTGTGCGCGGCAGACCCGGTTGGGGTTTTAAACGCCTGCCAAAGATACAACGACATCGACCCAACCTTTCCAAATTCTCGAGAAGAACAGTTGTTGAAAGATTTGGCCAACGCGAGCGAAGCCGGAGACCAAGACGCGTTCGCCAACGCCTTGGGACAATTCGACGATATCTCTCGCTTAGACAGTTGGAAGACGACGTTGTTGCTGAGAGCGAAGAAAAAAATCACAGCCGGTGGTGGGTTGTTAGGCGACGAGGATGATTTGACTTGATTTCGTTCCTTATCATCTTCTTAAAACAAACATACTTTCAGTCATGCATACTTTTAATAGTACTCTGCTACGCGTTCATTTTGGTAAAACAATGCTTCATTTATTATTCTTCTTTTCACGGCGCAAACTTCATTCAATAGACACACGAACGAACGAACGACGAACGAACGAACGAACGAACGAACGAACGATGTTTACGAAGACTACCACCCTTGCCAGAAAGGAGTGATACTAAAATGACGACGATAAAAACGACGACGGCGCAAAAAGATATTCGTCTGATTGAAAACTTCATCCAATCGGAAGAAGAGGAACGAATTTTACTCTCGAACGTTTTTACCAACGGAGAAGAAGAAGAAGAATCAGAAGAAAAAGGAGGATGTGAAGAGAAACGGAAAAAGGAACAAGGAAAAGAAGGAACTTTATTATCGTCGTGGAAAGTCCTCTCCGGTCGACGGGTGAAAACGTTCGGGGGAACCGTCAACGCGCAAAAAACAATCGGCGAACGACTTCCAAACTTTCTGAAAGACTTGTGCCTGAGGATAGAAAACGACGAACGCGTCAAGGAGACATTTTCACTCTCCTCTTCTTCTTCTTCGTCTTTACAACAACAACAACAACAAGTGTTGAGACTCAATCACGTGCTCGTGAACGAGTACCAACCGAACGAAGGAATTTCAAGCCATCAGGATGGACCTTTGTATGCCAGTTTCGTGTGCGTGGTTTCGCTCGCGCGAGACGAGATTGTTTCGTTCACGCCGCACGAAGATTTCAAAGACGCGTTGAAACCGTTCGACGTTCTCGTCCCGAGACGAAGTTTGCTCGTTTTTTACGGCAAAAGTTACGACTGTTATTTACACGGCATCAGAGGAGGAGGAGGAAGAAGAATTTTAGGAAGTAAAAGAGAGGGAGACGACGACGACGAAAAGAAACGAATATCGTTGACGTTTCGACACGTGAAAAATTCTTTTATTCCGGGCAAAGCGCTCAGCGGAGCCTTGTTCGGTAAAAGAAGATAGTATAATAATAATGAACATGTACAACAACAATAGACCGCTACTAAATAGTGCACCGCGTGTAGAATAATAATTAATACTTCTTGTACGGTAAATACTTCCCGCTCATGGTGATGGAAACTCTATCTTCCCCCAAATCCCCTTTCTTCTTGGATAAGTTCATGTTAAAATCTATCGCGGACATGATGCCGTCTCCAAACTCCTCGTGAATGAGCTCCTTGAACGTCGTCCCGTACACGTTCACTAACTCGTAAAACCTATAAATCAAAGGATCTGTCGGCACAGAGGTTGGTAAACTCCCTTTATACGGAACCGTTTGTAACAGCTTGACTGCGACCGAGGGGAGAGCTAATACTGTGCCCACTTTTTCAGCTTCCTCTTTGCTCATCTGATGTTGTCCAAGCAACGCGCTCGTCGTCCATTCTTTCGATTTATTCACCTTCAAAGCTAATTCGGCCCACGAAATGTTCATTTTCATGCGATTAAAAACGATGAGTTCGGTCACGTCGTGTCTCGAGACGATGTCGTTCTCCCAATCGATATTATTACTTCGGGACGATGATGATGAGACGGCGACGTTTGGTGGTGCATAATTTCTTCTTCTTCGTCTCAAAATAGATTTCGCGCTGCTCGTCGTCATCATCTTCTTCTTCTCGGTACTGCTCTTACTCTCACTACTCCTCTTCGTCGTCGTAAACGTCGTCGTCACTCTCGTCGTCGTTGTTGTCATCGTTGTCGTCGTCGTCTTCTTCGCGTAATCTTATTGTATCAATTGGGGGGAGGGTGCTCAAAAAACTGACGACCAAACGACACAACAGACAACTCTTCTCTTTTTTTTACGAGCGAAAATTTTTGAAAATTTTTGACAAAATTTCTCCTCCTTTTTGCAGAAGATTTTCTCCTCTCTTTCCCTAACAACATTAACAAGCATTAAAACACATTAGAACACACAAAAGACACAGACAAAAAGAAGACGGAAAGAAGGAGAAGAAGACGGGTTTAGGAAGAATACGAGCGCGACGAGACGACCGAGGAGGAGGAGGAGGAGGAGGAGGAGGAGGAGAAGAAGATGACCGTGACTGGTTTAATCTTCTCGAAAAAATCGAGAGAAGCTTTACACGAGGCGAACGTCTCGACCGCTTCTTTGAGTTTGATTGGATGTGTGTTTATTCTTCTAAACGTGCTCGTTTTGGCGCCATCGACGAGACAATCGAGAGCGGCTCGATTGATTTACATGCTCGCCGTGGCGGATTTTGGATATTGCGTCTCGGTGTTATCGTTCGATACGACCAAGTTGGAGGAGTTGATGAGTAGTAGTGGTAGTAATTACTCGACGCCGTTGGGGTGCCGAGCGCAAGGATTTTTTATACAGCTGTTTTCGATGCAAACGGCGATGTGGTCGATATCGATGTCGCATTTCACGTACAGCTTAGTCGTGAAGAAACAAAGCGGACGGGAAACGAGAGACGTGAAGTACTATTTTGTGGTCATTTTCCTCTCGTCCGTGGCGTTGTCCGTCTTGCCGTTGTTTCGAAATTTGTACGGCGACGCGAGAATCGGTAAGTGTCACATCAAAAACGACGGCACTCAGTTGGCGGTGACGGCGAGGTTTATGCTCTTTTATCTTCCAATTTGGGTGATTATGGCTGCAAACACGTACATTTGGGTGAAGATTTTCAAGACGTTGAGAACGTTGAGAACGTTTTTGATGGAGAGCAGGATGAACGCGAACGTTGTGGTAGAAGAAGTAGAAGAAGATGATGATTATAACGAAGACGGAGATTGGGCGAAAGTGGACGTTATGGAGGAGGAAGAGAGGGACGAGAGTTCCACCTCGCGAGTAGCCTCGAAACGCGCGGTGAAGAAAGCGGAGAGTTTAGTGTACGCGTTAGCGGCGTATCCGATTATTCAAATCATTACGAATATCCCGGGAACGTTCATGCGTTTAGAGAACTTGTTCCAATACGAGAAACCCGACGTGAACGTGTATCTAGCCATCACGCACGTGATCTTGAAGAATTTGCAAGGCTTTTTCCACGCGTTGGTGTTTATTTTTGTGCATCCGAACAAAACAGAAGTCGCGGAGACTTTAGGTGCATGTTTTTATTGTTTCGTCGGTAACAGTAGGAGGAGGGCCAGGAGATGGGGAGGAGGAATAGAATTAGCGGAAGAAGAAGGAGAGGGATTAAATACTAATAGAGAGTTGATGCCGTTGGAGTTTGAACGTAGCGATGTCGCGGCTTAGAGAGGTTGTAGAAGTAGTCATTCGTGATAAATATATATGTACACATTTGTAGAATTCAATGAAAACAGCTGCGGCGCACGGCAAATTAAACCAAAACTTCTACGTCTCCTAATCGCGCGACGAGTTTCGCGACGTCCCCTAACACACCACCCGCGGTGACTGCCGCCCCGGCGCCTGGGCCGGAAATCGTTAAACAACACGAATCGGTCGGGTTATACCTCTTCGATTCAATCTCGACGACGTTTTGGCTTCCTTGTAAATTCGCGAACGCGTGAGACATCGGAAACTCCATGAGTTCTACTTTCAGCTCTTTCGTTCGTAAATCCGCGCTTCCGCAAAATCGCAACACGTTTCCCCTCTTCTTCGCGTCCGCGAACTTTTGCGCAATGACGGTGTCGTACAATTTTCCAAACTTGTCATCAAACTCCTCCGAGGAACACGCTCTCAACTCTTCCGGAACCAACGATTCAATCGACGTCTTTTCGATGGACGCGTCCAGCCAGCCGGACTCTCTGGCCGCGATGACCACTTTTCGCGCAACGTCTTGGCCGTTCAAGTCCTCTCGCGCGTCTGGTTCCGTATACCCGAGTTTCTTGGCTGTTTTTACAACCTCAGAAAACGGCGTCGACCCGTCGAAAGTGTTGAACAAATAGGACATCGTGCCGCTAAAAACGCCTTTGATTTGGTACACCTCGTCGCCGCTACTCGTCAGGTTTCTTAAAGTCGATATGATTGGTAAACCAGCGCCAATCGTCGCCTCGTAAAACCAACTCGCCGTGGACCAACTCATAGAACTCAACCCTCTGCACTTCTGATCTCGCGCCGTCGGCCCGGAGTTACACTTCTTGTTCGGAGTTACGATGTGCACGCCCAACGCCAAAAACACGTGATATAACTCCGCGATTTCATCGGACGATGTCATGTCGACGATGCAATACCGTCCTTTTTTCCACGGTTTCGTCGTAATTGTATTACCAGCGCCTAAAGATTCTTTTGTCAAAGCGTCCGAAATGTCCTGATTGTTGCTGTCGTCCGAGAGAGAGGGACTCACGTCGTCTAAAACAATCCTCTGACGTTCCAACAGACTCGAACAAGTCACAATGTCCAACTCGACGTGCAAAACCTCGTATAAATTCTTCGCCCAAATGGCTAAATCGTTCGTGCCATCGAACAACGTTTCCAACAACTCTCTGTTGTGTTCGGACGGAACGAACGGCGTCTTAAATCTGATTTCTTTTCGGGAGTTTGCGATGAACGCGATGGCGATTTTACCTTCCAAAACGTGCGATTCCGTCAGTTGAAACAAAAACTCTTTGCCAATCCCTCCGACGCCGAGAACGCCAAGAGTTAACGCGATTGGTTGTTCAGAAGAAGGAGAAGAAGATTTTGTCGCAGATTGCGGAGTGGTTGGTTGATGGGGTGCCATTGTTGTTGTTGTTATTATTATAACGAAGTAGAGAGAAAAAGTTTGATTTTGATGTTTTGCGCGGGGGCGAACAAAACAAAGTGGTGAACAAAAAATACACGAACGAACGATTTTTTTTTGATCACAAAAAGAAAGAGATATACACATATTTACACCACACACACTTTTCACGCTTTTAACAAATAATAATATGCCGAGCGTGGCATCGTTTGCAGTCAAGAAAGACGACGTCGTGCACGCGCAAGCGAACGATACGATCAAACGATGCGTGGAGATGCTCGTCATGAAAGGTGGTTTGTTACATTAAAAGTTATTTAAAATGTGTTTTGTGTTTTGTATCTTGGACTCAAAAATCTCGTAACTGAACGCGCGCGCAACGCGCACACACCACGACGACTGACTTTTTCAAATCACAACGACAACCTTTTGAAACTGCACAGGGATTGGGTCGCTTGTTGTCATCGATGAGCTCGACGCCGAGAAAGTTCACGGGATTATCACGCACACCGACGGTGAGAGATTTTTTTCTTCTTCTTTCTTCTTGGAACTCACGATAAAAATTTTCAGTATCGCAGTGGTACCTAGAATCCGTGCCTTTGAACGAGGCGGTCAGAAAGGTGATGACTTCGCATCCAATCGCGGTGAACATGCACATGTCTAAAGACGAGGCCGCAGAAACGATGAGAAAACATAAATTGCACCATTTGCTCGTGACAGACGACGAAGGGAAGTTTTACGGCTTAATCTCATCTTTCGACATCGCGCGGGAGACGGCGTTAGACGCCAAAGCATGGTATGTCATAATCAACTTAGCTTCTGTATACGCATGAATTTTGATACCTTAGGCCATGGCCGCGACCCGAGACACATCACGATTTCATACACGTGAGTGGACCTGTCAAGTCAATTGAAAGCGCGGAGAAGATTGAAGAGGCGAAATGAATATGAGATGTTTTCTTTTGGTTCGTTGGAACAAAGGGAAGACGAGTACGAGAGACAAAAAGAATAATTAACAAAAGTTTGCAAATTTTGGTCTGCTATATACTACTTGAATACTTTTTTAAACGTGTTACAACTGCTGCGTACGTGTGTGTGCTCCTTTCTAATTCCTTTTTCTATGCTAATTCTAATCCCTATCCTTTACTCGCGAAGAGTTGCGTGAATAGCTTATCCGCCCATTGCGGCACTTCTTCTTCAATCGAAGAGACGAAGTTTACCAGAGGTTCTTGGACGTGATATCGTAATTTTCTACCTTTCGAAGCTCTGCGATCGACAATCTTCCTTCTTTTCGCGGGCTTCGCCGCACTCCTCGGGGCGTCGCCATCGACGTTACCAGACTCGAGAAACTCTTTGAGTAACTGCTCGTACATGTCGAAATCGTCGTACGATTCGATATCTTTGCGCGATTCTATGGAGGAACCATTCTTGTTCGGGCGCGCTCCGTCTTCATCTCGATCGAAATGCTCATCGTCGGAATCGTCCGAATTTGTAGTATCACCGAGCCGAGATACTTGAACGTTTTCTCCAATTTTTTTTGTGCGCGTCAGCACGGGTCGGGATCTATCGATGGCTTTCTCTGGTGCGAGCATAGCCGCGCGGACTTGCTGAGAGATGTTTTGATTGAACGCCTTTAAATTTCCAGCGTTTCCAGAAGACACTTGCGATTTTCTTTGCCATCGATCGCAACTCGAATCTCGAAACTCCGCAAATTCGTTTTGCATAGCTTCGCACACGTTCCAAAACTGTTCCGTGGAGGTTAAAGGACCGCTGACACCACCGTCGCTCTTCTCCTCTTCTCGTTTCTGTTTGAGATTTTTCAATTTCGCGGCAACCTCGGTCGTGTCTACTTCGCCCGTCTTTTCAAATTGTTTCATCAAATACACCTGCAAGTGCAACATCGAGAGAAGTGTATCTTTTGCAGTAGTCGCGAGCGAGTCGAGCGATTTGTTTGCGCTTTCCGAGAGACGACGCAAACCTTGATTGGCGAGTGGACCTGGCATTTTCATGCCGTTTTCGATGCCTTTTTGCAACTTGATCCGCATCCGGAGCATTTGCTCCCACAGAGCTCTCTGAATGCGCACAGACTTTGATTTTTGTTCCGTTTTCGCTTTTTGCTCCGCCAAGCGTTTCGTTTCTTGTTCTTCGAGCTCAAACTTTTTCAGTTCTTCTTCAAGTCGCGGATCGGCGGCATCCTCGATTTCATCGTCGTCGTCTTCATCGTCTTCTTCTTCTTCTTCTTCGTCTCGTGCGCTCGCTCGTTTCGTACTCGATGGTTTTCTTTTCACGTCATCCTTTTCCATGGCACCTGCGTAATCAAAATCATCGTCGTCGTCCTCAAAATCATCATCATCGTCGTCGTCCTCTTCATCCTCTTCTCTATTGTCTTTCGCTCCACCTCCTTCACCTCCGAGTTCATCTTCTTCTTCGTCGTCATCTTCATCCATTGCATCTGCATCATCATCGTCGTCTTCGTCCTCTTCATCTTCATCTTCGTCGTCAGAAATATTCAATCGTGGCAATTCTGCCTCAAACTTCTTGAACATCTTTGCCGCTTCTTTATCGCTCTTCCTTCTCTTACCTTTTTTCCGCGTGGCTGAATCCAACACCGCGCGCATCTCTTCATCGCCTTCATCGTGGATGTTCCATCCCCCGTCGTCGTCGTCGTCGTCGTCGTCGTCGTCGTCGTCGGAAAAGTTGTCGTATTCGTTCCTTCGTGTGCTGCCTTCTTTCTTGTTCTTGTTCTTTTCTTCCTCTTCTTCGCTCTCGTCGTCCGAATACTCTTCCTCTTCTGCCGATCCTATGCTTTTGTTCTCAAAATCTTCTTCCTCATCGGGGTAATCATCTCCCTCAAAATCGTCTAGGTCTACATCTTCGTCGTAATGCGGATTGTTCTTCCTTAATTCCTCTTCCTCGTCCGCGAACATCTTCGCTCGGCTCGTGCTTTTTCCGGCGTATTCTCCCTCGTTGAGTGCAATATCTGCCCGCATTCGCAGTTTACCCGAACGATCATCCGCCGCGTTGGATAATAGTTTCTCCTCGAAACTAATATCTTTATCATCATCATCGTTACCATCTTCTTCTTTTTCTTCTTCCTTTCCTTTCGATTTCTTCTCTAAGACTTCATTTTTATCATCCGAGTCGGAAGAAAATCCAACGAATCCATCGTCGGCGTCGCCGCCGTTTTTTCCTCCTCGGTCGAAATCTTTCAGAATCTCCGGCACTTTGTTAAAGTCCATCTTCAGTTCTCCTCTCTCGATATCGTCGTCGTCGTCTCTCGATGACGATGGTGGTCTCACCTTCATGTCCTCAAAGTTTTTAAACTTATCGATCAGCGCTTCTTTGCTCAACCGAGTTGAAGGGAGAGGCGGCAGTCGTAATTCCTCTTCTTCCTCTCCTTCTTCTCCTTCTTCTTCTTCTTCTCGTTTTTCATGAGAAGCGTCGCTTTTCCGTTTCTTCATCTTCCTTTCGCGGCTTTTTTCTGCCGACTTTTTCAAGAAAGAGTCTGCCCCCAACCAAAATCATCATCCTCTTTTTTCCGTCCAGAAACACGAGCTGACGTGGAATTTCAAATCTCGTTCGTTTTTCAAAAAAAATTCAAAAATGAATTCAAATCGAAAGAAGGACACTTTTTTCTCTTCTTCATAACAACAGAGAAGAGAGATATAAACAACGCTTTAGCTCGCTTCTTACACACATAGCATTATATTCCTGCGAGAAGACGCGCGACAAAAACGCTGCTCGATTATTACAAGTTACGCATCATCACACATTATTGATTGCGTAATACCATCTTCTTCTTCGTTTACTATTTATTATTTAAAACATCATGATGAAGACGATCGAAACGTCCTCCACGTCCTCCGCCTCCTCTTTTTTCTCAACGGCAGCAAAGAAGAAGAAGACAATGAAGATGAGTTTAGGTCTGAAAAGAAGAACACCGTCATCATCACTCCTTGGTCGACTGGTCGTTCGCGCGGCGGCGACGGATGCTACCGATGAGAATGAATCTTCTTCCTCTTCTTCCTCTTCGTCTTCGTCCGTGGTAAAACAACAACAGAGCAACGAAAACGTCGAGTTTGATTTTTCCGCAATTGGAGGAGGTGAAAAAGAAGCAAAAAATATTAAGAAAGAAGAAGAAGAAGAACAACGACGTAGTCTCGTCGACCCGCTGTCGCCGGAGTTTACGAAAATCGACGACTCGATTCAATCGGTCACCTCGGGTGGGATTTTGAAGAAAGCGTCGTCGTCGTCGTCCTTGCCGTCGTCTTCTGCGAATAGTACTACAGTCGTCGTCGAAGAAGAAGAAGAAGAAGAAGAAGAGAAAGAAGAAGAGAAAGAAGAGAAAGACGTGGCTTCTCCTTCTTCTTCTTCGCCTTCCACCTCGTCCTCGCTGCAACAGCAGGACAAGAAAAACGCGCTCCTTGGCGCGGCATCGATTGGAGCCTTAGCGGCTGGGTTTGGGGCCTCGGCTTTATCGAGCGCCATCGAAGGATTCGCTCCAATGGCGGCGTTTGAACAACTCGTCGGTTTAGGCGCGACGTTGAAGTATGGACCGGAAGTTCTCAAGCCTTTGCTGAGCGAACGCGGGAGGCAAGAGGCGAAAATTTCCGCCGCGGAGAAGATTGAAGAGGTTTTGAAGGACGAATCGATTTTTAACTTTATGAAATCCACTGGAAACAAAGACTTGGACGAACGCTTGAAGAAAGCCATGAGTGGTGGGGATTTGGATTGGGAGAGTCAAGACGCGAAGGTGTTGAGAGCCATCGTGACGGATTTCGTCTCGGATACCGATTTTCAGTTGATGTCGCAAGGAGAACGATTAAAAGCGTTGCAAACGTTGCCAGAAAAATTGGAAAAGGCGCAAGATTTGGTGTATAAAGCGCAAAAAGAAGCAGCGGAGTTTGAATCGCAAGTGAAGAGCGCCAAGTTGGAAGCGCGCATGGCGCTCGATAAACGCACGAAGGAGATTCAAGATTTACAACGCTCGAGCGAGCAAACGGTCTCGGCGTTGACGAATCAAATCTCGTTGTTGTCCGGACAGAACTTGAATAACCGCGAGGCGATTGAAAACTTAAAACAAGAGCTTTTGGACGCGAAGAAAGAGTTGGAGAAATTTGAAAACATGGAACGCGACCAAACACAAGATTTTCTCAACGCCGAGGCGCAAAACACCAAAGTCATCGACGAAATCAGAAACCAGGCGAAATTAGCCGAACGAGCGTTGTTGGAACAAATGGAGTTCGTGAGAAACGAGACGAAGAACGAAATTGAGACGTTTAAAGCGGACATGGAAGTGCAAGAGCAAAAAATGAGAGCGGATATGGCCGAGGAACTCGAAAAGAAGAAACAAACGCTCGAAGTGCAAATGAGCATTCCGTTGGAGAAAGCGAACGCAAGAATCGTCGATTTGGAGCAAAAGTATCACGACATTTCCGTGAAGTTGATTCAAAGAAAACACGAGTTGGCAATCGCGAACGAACTGTTGAAATCGGTCCAAAACGAGTTGTTTACGCGAGAACAAGCGCACGACGAGGAAATCCAATCTATACAAGAAGAACTCACGAAGGCGAAGAACGAGATTTCTTTATTGGAAGCGTCCATCATCGAAGCCACGGAGAATGAGGGCATGCGCGTCGCGAATATTGAGAGACAACTCGCGAATGAAAAGTTTGCGCACGAAAGCGCAAAGCTAGCCTCGTACGAGGCCGAGACGGCGTTGAAAGAAGCCGAACTCGCTTTCGATGCCGAGAAGAAGCAACTTCTCGTAAACTTGGCACAACAGTTGGAGAACGAAAAGAAAGACTACGAGAAGGACGCCGAAATGGCCGTCAAAGAGATTGAAATGATTGAACTCGAAGTCGAAGAGTCGAAGAAGACGAAAATCTCCTTGGAGCAAGAGTTGACGAAGATGCACCAACACTACGAGGAGACGACGTTGCGCGCAAACGAGAGAAACCGTTCGTTACAAAGCGAGTTAGAAAACATGAAGAATAGAGTTCAAGCGTCTGCGGCAAAAGCCGAGGAAATGGAAAAGGCGCAAATGGAAGCTTTGCAGCAAATTCAAATGGAAAGAGCAAACTTTGCCTCGGAGAAAGAGGAGATGCTCCAAGAGAAAGAGGAGATGCGCCAAGAGTTTCAAGCCAACTCGAAGCAATACGAGAGGGAAATTTCCAACTTGCACGAACGCGTAAAGAAGGAGCAATCAAACGCGAAAACCTTCCGCGACGCTTTAATGCACGCCGAAGAGCGTGTTCAAGGGTTCATGCAGAAAATTACGACTTTGCAAACGGAGTTGGACTCTAAAACGGACTTGAGCGAAGACTACAAGGCGCGTTTGGACAAGGCGCAAAATTACGCGATGAAAGTCAAAATGGAGGCAGAGATGAAAGTCAAAGAGCAAATGAAGAAAGTGTGGGAGTTGGAAAGAACTTTGCAAGAGAAAGATTCGGCCGTGGAAAGCTTGAAACAAGAGTTACACGAGGCGTCGCAAGCGGCGTTGAATTTGGTCGAGCCTTCGGAAATCGAAGAAATGCAAAGAAACATGGAATTGTTGAACGCGCAAAAGATGGAAAAAGAGGAAGATGCCTCGAACGCGCGCGCCGATTTGTTGGCGCAACGAATGGTGAACTCTTCTTTAGTCGAGCAAAAACAAGAACTTGAGGACAAAAACCGCGCGTTGCGCCAAGACGTAGTGACGAGACAAAGGTACGAAAACTCCGTTCACCTAAAGAACATCCAAGAGACGGAGCAAAAGTTGAAGGATACGCAGAGAAACTACGAAAGTATGAAGCAAACGTTTCAAAATGCCGCGAAAGAAAACATCGAATTGAAGAGAGAGTTGAGTCAAACGGTTCAAATCGAGAACGCGGCGAAAGATGAGGTGAGAAGATTGACTGCGCTCGCGAATGAGCTCGAAAACAGACTCGCTGAAGCGGATAACCACGCGTTGCGAACGACCGAGACGTTGGCGAAAGTCAAAGAAGAAGCTCAAATCGAAGCGATGAAGATTGTCTCGGAAACCAAAGAACGCGCGAAACAAGCCGAGTCGTTGTTGATGAAAGAACGAACTGAAAGCGCCGTGACCTATTCCGCGCTCGAGTTGCAGTTAGGTTCGTTACAAATGGAGTTGGACAAAGAGAAGAAGCAAACGTCGGTTTTGTTCAGCGAACTCGATTTGAAGAAAGAAAAATTGAGCACCTTCCAGTCTGAATTCGAAGAAAGAGAAGCGCGAGCCGTGGAAAAGGTTCGAGAAGACTTCCATTACCAAATGCGCGCTCTTGAGGAGAAAGTTTTGATTGCCGAAGCCGCCACTCGCGACGCGGAGATGCGCGCGGAGGCTTTACAACAACTCGCGGAGAAAGCCGAAGATGACTCGGCGAGAACGTTTGACGCCGCCGTGAAGGCAGTCACGGAAGCAACGAATAACAGTGCCGCCGCTGCTGCCGCTACTGCTCCCGCTGCTCCCGCTCCCATTACTCCAACTTCTACCGTCATCACCGCGCAATCATCGTCGGTAGATCTCACAACGACGTCGAATAAAACGCCGCTTTCCAAAATGAAAAAAGCAGATCTCGTCGCCGCGTGCGAGGCGATGAACTTGGACGCCGCCGGAACCGTCCCGGTCTTGCGAGCGCGATTACGAGCCGCAGACTACTAAATGATGATCAAAGTAAAAATCCTACTACATCTACAACTCCTATACCTACTGACCCCGCGAGAATGACCCCTCTTTTTCGCGTCATCTATAGATGAAACGTTTTGTAAAAATGAAAGAGAGAGAGAGAGATCTCCTCTTCTGTCTACTTAATATAAATAATTTTGATGAATTTTTTTTCAACTAAAAACGTCAGAAAAGAAAGCACACACACACGATGGCCTTTTTCTTTCTGGTGTTGATTTTCTTCAGCCTTACCACCACCTCAACCATCGCGACGAAGACGAACGACAACCAAAAGCCGAAGGTGGTTCAAAAACACTTCTTAGGCGTCGACCCTCTTTTTCAGCACAAATACTCCTTTGATGACGATGACGATGAAAAAAAATTCGCGTGCAACGACGGGAAAACAATCATCGATTTTACAAAAGTAAACGACAACTTTTGCGACTGCCGCGAAGACGGCTCGGACGAACCGGGCACGAACGCGTGCAGTCACGCGATACACTCGCACGGCTTTTACTGTCAAAATCTCGGCTCGACTGCGAAACTGATCAAAAGCTCCTTCGTGAACGACAACGTTTGCGATTGTTGCGACGGTTCGGATGAAAAATTCAACACGAAAAAACACTGCGAAAATACGTGTTCGAAAGACGGTATGAGGACGATGGAATCGTTGCGAGAAGAGGTTCGAGATTTCGAGATTGGCATTCGAAAGAAGCGAAACGAATACGCGAAGAAGATGGAAAACGCGAAAAAAGAAGCGGAGAAAGAAGTTGTTCGATTGCAAAAAGCCGTCGAACAGTTGCGGGAAGAAAAAGAAAAGAACGAGGCGGAAGAGGAGAAGGCGAACGAAGTCTTTCGAGAAAAGGAGAAGTTGAAAGAAGAGAGAGAAGAAGAGGAGGAGAGAAAGAAGAAACAGGAGGAGGAAAAGGAAAAGGTGGAGGAAGAAGAGAAGAGACATCATCATCCAGACGACGAGAGCAAAGAGGAACGAGAGATGAGAGAGATGGAAGAGGAGATGCGGGAAATCGAGCGAGAGGAAGGCGAGGTGGATCGAGCAGCGGCGAAAGTGGCCGCGAGCGATAACAACGACGAAAAAAAGGGAGAAGAAGATATAAACAGAGAGGAGACGGACGAAGAGAGAGGACGACGGATTGCCGAGCAGTGGGTGCACGGAGACGACAACGATCATCGTGAAGGAGAAAATGAAGAGGAGGAAGATTTCATCGATGGCGATTATGGACATCACGATCCCTACGAAGAAGAGGATGACTACGACGAAGATGGTCACTATCCCCCTCACGACGACGACGACGACGACTTTGACGACGACGACGACGACAACAACATCGGGGAGGAAAGAGATGTGGAAGCATCGAAGAAGGAAAAAGTTGGAATGTTTGGACGCGTGAAACAAATGGTAATGGGCAACAAGAAAGCAAAGAAGAAAGCGAGAGGCGGCGGATCTGACAACGAGGACGACAACAAAATGGGAGAGGAAGAACGCGCGCTCGAAGACGCTCGGAAAGTAAAAAACGAAGCGTCGAGGAAAGCAAACGAGGCGAGGGAAAAGTTCGAGGAATCCAACGCGAAGTTATCGGCATTCAATGCGAAAATAGAACGGCTCTCGTCCGAGACTGACGACGAAACCACGAAGCTGCTCCTCGGCGCGTTGTCCGACCAGTGTTTTTCTACAAAAGCGGATAAATACACGTACGAAATTTGCCTCTTTGGCCAATCAAAGCAAGACAACCACGTGCGATTAGGCGACATGAAAAGCGAGATTACCTTTGACGACTCGTCGGGTAAACGTTTCGCGAAATTCGAAAACGGCGAAAAGTGTTGGAACGGACCGAAAAGGTCCATGACGGTTGAATTAGTTTGCGGAAGTACGGAATCTTTGTTCGACGTTCAAGAACCGAGCCGGTGCGAGTATTCGAGCAAATTATACACCCCAATAGCGTGCGACGAGAAAACATTAGATGAGAAGAAAATAGAGCTGGACAGTTTAGCAGAGCGAGAGAAAAATACCAACGAAGAAGCAGAGGTGGAGTACGTCGTAAACTTTTAAAAGTTGTGAAGTTTTAAAAGCTTGCTATTTCTACGTGTTTATGCAGCGCTCTCTTCTAACAAAATCATCATCAGTGTGTTACTATAAATCACACGTCAAATCCTTCCTTTCGTAAACACACCAAGTGCGCTTCCACTAATTTCTTGCATCTCTCGTCCTCCGCGCCGAATTCTCCCACGCACTGATCTCTCGGTTCTTTCGTCTCTGGACACGCGCAACAGATTTTCTTCTTTTTTGGTTGTTGTTGTTTTTCTTCTTCTTTCTTCTTCCTCCCCCAAAACATCGTGTATTCTTCGTATCACAATCAATCACACGCACAGTTATGACGTTTCGTTTCGTTCTTTCGCAATTTTTTTTTTTCTGTCTCCCCCTCTCGTCGTCCAAAAATTCCATATACGCTCGATGATGATGAAAAAAAGAACAACAAAAACACGGACGAAGAAAGTTCTGCTCTTTCATCACACATCAAAAAATCCAGTCAAAAAAAAATGAGTCAAAAAAAAAATATCTGTCTGTCGTCATCTTTCTTTTCCGATCTCTCTCTTTCCTTTTCGCGTCGTCGTCAAAAGTAATACACTCGTACTGTGTTCTCTGCACTCAACAAAGATATCACAGTAAAAGAGAAAATGATCTGCTGTTATCATCATCAGCGAGTTTTGTCACTCGTCGCGACAACAACAACAACAACAACAACGCACACTTCTTCGTCTGTTCGAAGATTTGGAAGAAGACCAATACTAAGAACAACAACAACAACATCGACAACAACATTTTTAAGAGCAACAAAAAAAGATTCAATCGATTGGGACGAACAGAACGACCGGTTTAAAGCGGAACGTATTTTCGACCAGTGTTTAGGCGCGATCGCGGATGGCGACGAAGAAATGCTCGAATCTTGTTTGTTACAAATCGAGTCCGATAAGAAAGTGCAAAAACTGAGCAAGAAACTCGAACAAGCCGCGCCGGATGTGTTTTGGAAAAAAAAGGTGAAGGAAATCGCAGCTGCGAGAATCGTGGACGATTGCATGTCTGCGATTTTATCCGGAGACGCGAGCGAGATCGACGGGTGCATGGTCGAGTTAGAGAATGAAGATTCCATGGAATATTTGGAAGGTTCTTCAAAGTAATACGAATAATTATATCGTTATTGTCATCACATTTAATACTACAAACATCGTCTTCGTTCTGTTCAGCGTGTTGTTGTTGTTGTTGTTTAAGTCTCCTCTTTCTTCACAAAAAAAAGTGCATCATAATGTCCTCCTCAGAGGTCTTTCTCAAGACGACGACGACGATAAAGACGACGAGAACGACACCGAGAAGACAAAGAAGACAAAGAAGGAAGATTTCATCGTCAACATTTAATAATAATAATAACAACACTAATAACAACAACAACATGGAATCGATCTTGCACGAACACGAGATAACAGATATTTTCCTCGACCAGTTTGGCGTTTTACACGACGGCAAGAACGCATTCCCGGAAGCGATAGAGTGTTTACGAAGAATCCATCACAAATATCCAGACGTGAGAGTGCACGTACTCTCAAACTCGAGCAGACGTCGGACGTCCACGCTGAGAAAATTGAAACGGATGGGATTTGAAGACGAGTGGTTCCAATCGGCGATGACGAGTGGTGAAGTCTGTCACATGTTCATCGAAAAGGATATTTTAAATACCGATACGAATTCGTCGTCGTCGTCGTCGTCGTCGTTTACTTTCTTGCACTTGAACTGGGGGGAAAGAGGCGCGGTTTCTTTGCCGTCTAGATGCGTCTTACCGCAAAGTAAAGAAGAAGCGATTGAAAAGACCACGCACATAGTCGCCTCTGGATGCGAGAGTATGTCCGTTCCGGGGACGACGCTGGGGAGTTACGACAGACAAGTGCAAAATATTCAACGTCTGACGCACGAGGAGATTAAAGAGGTGTTGACTGGGATCGCGAAAAGGTGCGAAGAAAACGGTGACTTGCCGCCGAAGATGTTGTTGGCGAATCCGGATTTTGTCACCGTCAACGGCGACGCGTTAGAAGTCATGCCGGGAACGATTAGCCTCTGGTATCGAGACATTTTGAACGAGGTCTTTCAAAAAAAAGGAGAAGTAAGCGGCGGCGGCGCGTTCAACGCGGACGAATACGTCGTCAAGCTCGGTAAACCGGCGCCAATAATATACACTACGCTTTGCGAAGAGATTAGTGGTAGAAGTAGAAGTAGGAATAATGAACACAGCGACGACGAAAAGGAGGAAAAAAATGCACAAACGTTTTTCTCTAAATGTTTGTGCGTCGGGGATTCTTTAGAACACGACATAAAAGGCGCGCAATCTGTCAACGCGAAGAGTTGTTTCATCGTCGAAACGGGCATCCACGCGGAGGAGCTTGATTTTTCTTCTTCGTCCGCGTCGGGAGGCGACGGAGACGAGTCCGAGTTCGAAGCCGCTCTCGAAGCGATGTGCGAGAAATATAAAGTTGCATCTCCTACGTGTACAATCGCAAAGTTCTCGTGGAACTAGACGAAGAGGTTGGAGAACATGTTTGATGATGATCATTACTCTGTACCAGTATTGTTTATAAAACGCTTTCTACTAGTTTATTATAGTATAGGATTATTGAAAGACGCCTTTGTGGATCTGAGAGTTATCTTCAATTATTATAAGTATTCGTTTTTGTCCCGTATTTTATGAACCCTCTTCAAACATCCGCCGCCGTCTTTGTATGTTTGTGTTCGTTTTATTATATTTCACCACCGAACGCCACTTTTTATAGCTGATCCGTGTATTTTATTCCTTCTTCGCCAAACTTACTCCTTCCTCTTCTTTCGTCGACTTTCTTACATTTCCGTCGGCATTGGAGCGACCAACTCCATGTTGTACGCCGAACCACCGTGCTTGGACTCATCCAAACCCAACTGTTCTTCTTCCGGAGACGTTCTCAACATGTTCATTTTCTTCAACGCCAAGAAGAAGAGACCGAGCAAACCGCCGACCCAGAGGAAAATGCAGATGACGCCGACGACTTGGGCGCCGAGCAAACTGCCGTCGCCGCCATAAAAGACACCCGCGCACTTCTCGGCGCCGCTGTAGACTTCGGCGACGTATTCTTTCTTTGCCATGAGACCGACCCAGAAGACGCCAAAGGCGCCGCACGCGCCGTGCATCGGCGCCGCTTCCAAAGGATCGTCAATCTTAAGCTTCAAGAGCAATTTACCAGCGCCGTGGATGACCCACGCGGAGATAAAGCCGCAAACGATAGCAGTCCACGGTTCGGTGACGGAGCAACCGGCGGTGATGCCGACTAAACCAGCCAAAACACCGTTGCACACGGCAATCAAGTCCCAAACGTGATATAATCCATAGTTGATGGCCATGGCAGTCACGCCGCCGGCGGCGGCGGATAAAGTAGTCGAGACGGCGGTTCTAGCGACGACGGCTTCCGAACCAATGATTGCCAACTGTGACCCCGGGTTAAAACCGTACCATCCGACCCAAAGAATAAACGTACCCAAGACAACTAACGAGGCGTTGTGTCCCGGCATAGCGACGACGCGACCATCCGGGCCGAATCTGCCAGTTCTCGGGCCTACGATCATAGCACCCATCAAACCGGCGACGCCACCAGTCATGTGAACGACACCAGAGCCGGCGAAGTCATACATACCACAGTCAAAGAGTTTATCGTTGTCTTTGAACGCTGTGAGCCATCCATTTCCATCCCAGACCCAGTGAACGACGACTGGGTAGACGAACGCGGTGAGAAAGAAAGAGTAGCCCAAATAGGCTTGGAATGCCGTTCTTTCCGCGACGGAACCGGAAACAATCGTCGCCGCTGCCGCAGAGAACGCCCATTGAAACAAGAAACCAGCCCAATCGGTGAAATCTTGCAAGCCAAAGTTCCAGTTTCCGATAAATTCATTCGTTGATTTGCCTTCTTTCGTCCCGTATGCGAAGCCGAAGCCAAAGATGAAGAACGCAATCGCCCCGACGCACGCGTCCAAGACGTTCTTGATCAAAATGTTCTTGGTATTTTTAGATCTCACCGAACCGGCGCATAACATCGCGAATCCGGCTTGCATAAAGAACACGAGGTACGCGGACGACAACAAAAATTGGTTGTCCGAGGAGCCCGTGATGGTAGCATCAGCCGCGGTGAGACCGGATAACACTTTGCAGAGATCCTCTGTTTATATTAATAGAGTAAAAAGAGAGAGGAGAGAGAGAAGACAAAAACTCGTTGGTCAGTATTATTATTATTTTGTGATATTTTTTTTCCTCCAATCCTCCAAAAAATAATTAAAATGTCTTTTCCGAGAGAGGAACTTTTTTTTTGTCTTTTTTGGTTCAACAAAACGGGGGCGACTTTTCAAAAGTACGGAAATTCTTCGGGGAATTCTCTCTTTCTCTCTCTCTCTCTCTCTCTCTCTCTCTCTCTCTCTCTCTCTCTGGTTTTTGTTGTCGCTTTTCATCAAACTCATCTCATCCCGGTAAAAGACAGAGAGACAGACAGACAGAAAAACAGAGAGACAGAGAGACAGAGAGACAGACGTATGTCTCTGTCTCTCTCTCTGTCTCGTTCGTTTGGTATCTCAAGACGAGAATTTGTTGACTCCTTTTTCCTGAGAGAGAATTGAGACCCCCCTCCAATTATTATCCAATAATTGGCGGCGAAGACCGGAAAAACAGACAGACAGACGTATGTCCTCTCTATCTCTCTCTCTGTCTGTCTGTCTCGTTCGTTCGGTATCTCAAGAAGAGAATTTGATGTCGCCTTTTTCCAAGAGAGAATTGAGACCCCCCCCCCAATTATTATCCAATAATTATTTGCGGCGAAGAAGACCGGGAAATCTCATCACTCATTGAGACGACGAGAGAGAAAAAGAAAACGACGACGGAGAAGAAAAATCAGACGATATAGATGATTTCGAAATTGCTCACCTTGCGAGTTGGTACCATCGACCATGAAGGCGAGATCGCCGACGCAATAAGTAGCCATTATTATAGTATGTCTTCTTTTGTGATGAAAGAGTATTATTTGGGCTTATTATGACGAGTCAAGAGGCGAGAAAATTTTTTAAATTCCTGTCCAACAGATGTCAGTTATACATTTTAACAGGCAGGGGAAAGGGCACAGAAAGAGTTGTTGTTTTGCATTTATACATTAATAAATACAAAACGCCTTTTCCGATACTCGGAACTAATATTTTACTATTATTATTCGTCTTCCTTCACCTCTTCTTTTTCTTCTACTTCTTCTACTTTTAGTCCTTTCGTCGTAGCAATATCAGCGTTAACAGCAACTTCGTCTTCGTCTTTGTCTTCTTTCGCCCCGTCTTCTTTGTCCTCGACGTAGTCGTCCATAAATACGCGGCTCTTCATGCCGGAAGCGTTGAGCTTTTTCAAGAGGGACCCGTCCGAAACGCCGGCGCGGACGACTTGCTGCGCTTTCAAAGTGTCCGCTTCGGAAGTCGCCGAGGCGCACACTAAAGTCACGCGCAAATGCTCAGCTTTGGTGCCAGTCTTTTTCGTTCGCTCTTGCACGTACGTTTCCATATCGTCTACATTCGCGCACGAGTCTGGAGCTTGCTCTCGTAAGTAGGCGAAGAACACCTCTTTAAACGCTTTTTGTTCCGGCTCACCAAACGCGATCCGAGTTATGCTCGGAAAGCCTAAAGAGGCGACGACTCCAGTCCTGGGGATGTTTTTAACTTCCTGGTCGTCCAAAGTAATCAAAGAAGACGGATCCGAGGCGTTCTCGTCGTCGGCGGCGTTTTGCGCTCGCGTCGTTTCGGCGTCGGTATCGCCTCGCTCCGCCTCTTCCTCTTTTTCTTCTTTCGCTTCTTCGCTTTCTTCAGTGGAAGATTTCTCGTCGATGTTGGCGTCGCTTTTCCTCTCATCATCGTTTGAAGAAGAAGTCGTTGGTGACGGGGTCGTCTCTCCGAAGTATGCGGCGAGATTCTTCTCCGCTTCCGCATCCGTGAGGGCGGCAGAATTTTCAACCGAAGATCGGACGTCTTCCGCAGTGGAAACTTCAGAGTTGTTTTCACTCGATTCGCCGTTCTTTCCCGCGTTAGCTAAAATAGAATCGACATCATCCGTCATTGGTTCCAAGATTGCATCGTCCTCTACTGTCGCTCCTTCCACTGTATCATCCGCGTCGTTGGAAACGTCGTCCGGAATTTCTGCGCCGCCGCCGCCGCCCAAGAGCTTCTTCACTTTCTCCGCCGCCGCTTCTTCGTCGCTCATTGCATCGTTGTCGTCGTCGTCGTCGTCGTTTTCACTTTTCTTGTCGCTGCTCGTTTTCTTCTTCTTGCTAGACGATGAGGAAGATTTAGACTTCTTTCCACCAGAGTCAGAAGAGAAGTCTTCGGCTTCGGCTTTGCGCAACAATTTATCCAACTTGTCAAACTTGCCCTCTCCGTCGTTTTTTATATACTCTTTAACCGAATCCACCGTCTCTTCTTGACGTCTCTTGTACTTTTGCGCTTTCTTCGACATTTCCTTCATACCATCTAAACTCATTTTGGCCGTATCGACGGCTTGTTTAGCCTCTTCTATCGCTTGCTGACGATCGCTCAAAGCGAGATCCCTTTCCTTTTGCGCTTGCGAGTTGGCAGAGTTCAACCTCATCAACGCTTCCTCGGCAGATTTTTGAACCTCTTTCGCGGCTTGCGAGATTTCATCCTTCTCAGCATGCAATCGCTCAGCCAAAGCTTTCTTATCCTCGCTCATTTTTGAGTTTGACCTTTTGGCAAACTCGCCGATTCTTCTCCTCGCTATCGCTTCTCTCTTCGCCTGTTCCAAATACTCGTTCGCTTGTTGCGTCGCCAACGCGGCAGTGCGGCGAGCCTCCAAGATCTTGTCTTTGGCGTGCTCAATTAAACGACCTTGAGCTTCGGATGCTTTCGTGGCAATTTCGATCTTCTTTTGTTCGTAATCGCGGGCCAAATTTTCCTTCTCGATGTCAGCTTTGCGTCGCAACGCGGTTTCTTCCACCAGAGCCTTTTTAAATTCAGAGACTAAAGCGTTCAAATTCTGTAACTTTTCTTGTTGCTGCGCCGCGTTTTCTTCCGAAATGGCCTTTTTCGCGGCAGTTGCTTCTAAGCGTTCAAGATTCTTTTGTGCTTCTTGTCTCCAGTGCATAGCAGTTTCGTGCTCCGATCTCGCCAACTCAGCCGCGTCCCGATTTTGGTTGGAGATGTCATACAGTTCCAAAGCGTTTCTGTTCGCCGTATCGTGTTCGAGCTTTGCCATAGCGACAGCATCTAGATTCTCCGACGTCAACTTAAAATTATTTCCCACGTTTGCGTTCGAGTTCGCGTTGTTGTTGTTGTTATTAGTGCCAGCCGCCGCAGCATTCATCATCATCTGATTGTTCATGGCGGCAATATTTTGTTGGTACAACATTTGCGCCGTCTGGGTCGGATCGATTGCGGCAGGTTGAACTACAGCGGGTTGAGCAACTGGCGCGTTTGGCGGAGGAGGCGATGGAGATGGCGGAGGTGGTGAGATAGCCGGAGGTGGGGATTGAACTT
Source organism: Bathycoccus prasinos (assembly GCF_002220235.1). Taxonomy (NCBI): domain Eukaryota; kingdom Viridiplantae; phylum Chlorophyta; class Mamiellophyceae; order Mamiellales; family Bathycoccaceae; genus Bathycoccus; species Bathycoccus prasinos. The sequence goes on along the minus strand of NC_023994.1, from coordinate 31,267 downwards.
CTTTGTCAGTCACGTCGCTCGACGACGACGACGACGAACCTTGCTCCTCCGAGAGCGAGCGCAAGACTTTCGAGGTTTCCTCGTTTCTTTTTTGCAAACCGGCGTCGGAATCCTTCGAGTTGACGTCATCTTCGTCGGCAAACGCAAAAGTACCATCCTCTTGAACGATGAGCTTTTGACCTGGTTTAAACTTCATCTGGTGAGCTTCCCCAGCCGAGTTCCACGATTTTGTCGCCGCGCCGCCTTCTTTCACTTCCTTCAATTTCTTGGCAGCCTTCATGCGAGCGGCGAACGTGTCCACGGGCTCTGTGTTGTCGTCCTTGTTGTTGGATTTCGAAGATTGCTTCGTCGACGCATTTTCAAAGCTCGAGCTTTTCTTTGTCTTCTCGTCCGTGGCAATACTCGCCGTCGTCGCCGCTGACCCTCTCTTTTCCTGCTGCCTTCTCTCTTTCGACGTTGTCGTCCCAGTCGTCGAGGCAGAGGGCGACGATGAAGAAGATGATGATCCCTTCTTCTTGCTGTTGATGTTGCCACTTCTTCTCCCGTTTCTGGAAGATCTTTGTTGCGCGCGCTGAGCTTGTTTCGTCTCTTCTTCCATTTCTTCTTCTTGGATATCTTCGCTCGCCTCTTCTAGAAACTCTTCTCCCGGGTCTGCGTATCCAAAGGCCCTTCGTACGGTATCTGAAATTCGATCCGTAAGTCCGCGCGATTTCTTCACTCGCGACGACCTCACCAATTCTTCTTTTTCTTCATCTTCTTCTACGAGCTGTTCGTCTTCTGATTGCTCTTCTGCTTCTGCGTCCGCGACTTCATCGTCGTCGAAAACTTCTTCTCCTTCGTTGACTCGCTCTTCCTCTCCTTCTTCGATGCCACCGTGCGCTTCATCCACAAGCTCTTGCGCTCTTCTCTCTATATCTGCTTCAGAAATACGTCCGCCCGGTGTTGAAGGAGTGATAGAAGAAGGCGTAATTTGCCGCCGTTGTTGTTGTTGTTGTTGCTCGCTATTTTCCATCGCGTCATAAAATGGACCTACACGACGGCTTCGCCGGTTCGAAAGTCCTTTCGCGAACGAGGTTGCACGAACGGGGGATTCAACGACTTTTTCATCCACTAACCCGAATCGCTCTTTTTCCTTTTGTAGTCGTTGACGTTCGTGAAGAGAAGCTACGTTTTTCCTGCGTTCATTCTTGACATCGCGCTCCTCTTCCATGTCGAGTTCATCGTCGAATTTACTGTGCGCCCCCCAGGGATCGCCGCCGTACCCGGCACCTAATTCAGCGCTCGCGTCCAAATTTGTAGCCGCCCCGAGTTGTGCCATTCTCTTAGGTTGTTTTACGCCACCGAAAAGACTCGATAACCACGAAGATCGCGTCGGTGCAGCACCAAGTTCAGCTCTTTGTCGGACTGGTTCCGATTGCGCCGAAGCCGGGATAAACTTCTCCTCGATTTCGTTCAAAGCATTTTCAAGCTTGGGCAAAGACGTCGACGCGAGCTCTTCGACTTTTATGGCTTCAGCCTCGAGCTTCTTTCTTCGCAAAGACTTGTTACCGTCGCCGGCTTTCTCCATTTTCGCTCTGCGTGTCAACTCCTTCACTTTCGCGGTGGCGTCCACGTCCGTAGTCGTGTGCCACTTACGGACACTTTTGATCGAATTGACAACATCGTCGTGCGGCAACCTGTTCGAATCATCACTCGTTGCGTCTAAAATAGCCGAAAGTTTCAACAGTCGAGCTTGAAACATCGTCGCGTCGTTTTTAATTTGCACTCTCCACGTTTCGCACGTCGTGAGCAGATCGTCGTCGGATAACTGCACGTCTCTCTTCTCTTCGTCATCAAAATCTCCCGAGGTTGACGCGAGATCCCTCTCAAACGCGTCGGCATCGAATTTTTCGAGTAAGGTTTCGCCGTTTGCCAAAGCGATGGCAGCGTTGCTCGAGTCTCCTTCAAAAAGTTTGTCGTCCTCGTTATCGTCCGCGTTCTTCGTCACCGCGCCGAGAAAGTTCGTGGCGTATTCGTTCGACCATCCTGATATTCCTCCTCGTCCATCACCTCCTCCTCCTCCTCCTCTGGATGATGCAGATTTTCGTTTAGACCCGGACGCGACGCCGCCTCGATTGTTCGAAGCGTTGATGTTAAAGTCGTCTTTCGCGCTTGAAGACGAAAGGAGCAAGTGTCCAAGCACTGAGTCCGAAGATGCCGTACAGACCATGGCAACGGAACCGGCGATCAAACACCCACCAACCAATCGTGAATACGATGTTGACGAAGTCATTGTCGCAGATGTGTTCAATCCGTCGTGTTGATACTGATGATACTCGCTGTTGCTCCCGTACGAAGGCGTGGTTGCGCTTCTCCCTCGGGGAAATCCAGCATTGAATTCCGCGGCCTCATTTTGCGCTCCTCCTCCTCCGTGTCGATGGTGGTGCCGCCTGCTCTTTCTCTCTCCCGAGTGAGATTCTTCTTTCTGCATATCTCTCAGAAGCTGTTCGGCGACTTTCTCTCTCCCTCTCCTCGCTTTTTGCGAATAGTGTGGATCGTCTCGTTCGTCTTTGACGTAGCCTTGCGCGGAGAGCACATTTGTTGACGCGCGCTCACCACTTTTGTTTTTGCTCAAAAGGTGATGATTTCTTTTGGTTGTGTTACTGATAGTACTACTCTCGGCGGGGTCTCCTCCACCAAACAACCAGTTTGGCGCCATTTCTGTCTGTCTGTGTGTATGTGTTGTTTACTCTAGAAGTCGCTCTAAATCTACACACACACACACACACACGAACACCCTCGAGCGCGCGCTTTGTTGTTCTTTCTTGTTGTGAAGATGCTGTTGAAGGCAAAGTTTTGTGTGGACCTTTTTTTTTTTTGTACGAGAGAACCCTAAACGAGAATTTTTCCTCAATTTTTTTTCCTGTTGAGATTCCATCATCATTCTTGGCAAAAACTTCTTCTTCTTCTTCTTCTTCTTCTTCGTCTTCTGATGACAAAAAAAAGTTGTTCCACCATCTCCTCAAATTTTTCTTCAAAAAAACGAAGAGAGAGAGACACATTTCCTCCACAACTCTCTCTAAGTCACTCTCTTCAAACACACACAGACGTTCACCGTCAGTCGTCATAATATTACTTTACGCTTCTTCTGCATATATATAATCTCTTTTACTCCCTTCTTCTTACAGCGTTTAAAATAATACTGAGTATTATAGTAGTAGTATTAAATATGACGACTGATGAAGAACAGAGTGGTAAAGGTGGAAATGATGGTAAAGAAGTGAAAAACGAAGAAGGAAACGTGCCGTTTATGATTTCAGAAATGCAACGAGAAATGAACGCGCGGTGCACTCAACTGCAACTGAACTTCAAACGAGAACACGAGGAGAACGTGAAAGAGAAAGAGAAGATGAGAGATTCAATCGAGCGTTTAACGAAAATTAAGGACGATTTGATGAAAAGTTTAACGTTGATGACGAAAGAAAGAGACTCGTTTCGAGAGAAGGCGATGGGAGAGAAGTTGTTACGTTTTCCTTCTTTAAAAAACATCAAAGAAGAAAAGAGAGACGAAAGAGACGATTTTTACGATACTAACACTGAAATTGACGACGACGACGACGAATTTAAAGAAGAAGAAGAAGAGGATTCTTTTGACGACGACGGTGGTAAAAACAACGAGGATACTCAAACTCTCGTATCGCGAGCGCGATTTCAAAAATTACAAGCCGAGTTGATGATTTATCGCGAAGCGGCGGCAAAGTATCGAAAGGAGAAAGAGGTGGCGCTTTCAAAATTAGAAAAGTACGAAAGAAAACAACAACAGCAGCAGCAACAACGACAACAAAAGCGAGGAGGAGGAAAAGAAGAGAATACTGCGAAGAGAAAGCGGCCGCACTCTCCGGCTTCGAAGTACGCCGTGTTCGCCGGCGAAGTTTACACGACCAAAGACGAAGAGCTCGAAGAGATTGGAAACAGACGACGAGGGAAAGACGACGAGGAAGAGAGAGAAAAACGACAACGACGACGACGGGAACAACAACACTCTCTTCGACACCGGGACGAGATGAACGATGTCGACGACGAGTATAGCGCTAGAAAGAAGAACGATAAGAAAACCGACGACGACGAAAAATCTTTTTCGTTCAACAGAACGGAAGACTTTTGGGCGTTTGATAAGAAGAACGAAACGACGATAAAATCTAACGCATTCGTAAATCCGCAGCGACAACAACAAGAACAACAACAACGACAACATCATCAAACAGATAAACCAAAGCCGAAGAAGCACGTCGACGCGTCGAAGATGATGATAATGTCGAAGAGAGCAAGTTTAGAAGGGGCGAGTAAAAAAGGCACCGCGGCGGCTTCAACAGCAGCAAAGAAAGGCGTTTCGAAGAAAGTTCGGGGTTTGTGGAACGATGCCATGAAGAAGAAAACGACGACGATTAGCGATACGAAGACACCACCGCCACCGCGATCGGGCGCTATGTTCGAAACGCCTAAAACGAACGAAGCGCAAATCAACGAGAACACGCCGGGAGAAGAGGAAGTTTTGGTCATCAAGAACACCCAAGAAGAAGAAGAGAAAGAAGAGAAAGAAGTGAAACGCACGAAGCAAGAACTCCGCGAAGATCATCAGCAAAAATCGAATAAATGTTTACCTGTTGACAAACCACTGCGAGAGGTGAAGTACCAAGAAGTTGTTCGTGGGAAAGAGGCGCGAAAAGAGCTCATCGGGTACGCGTGCCAAGAATGCGAAAGGTTTTACGCCGTCGCCGGTCAACTCGATCGAAGGGCGTGCGAACACGGAAGTAACGCTTTGAATAATAACACGAATAACGGGGCACCGCCAAGAAACCTGGAAAATTCCCGTCATCGCGCGAAGTACGTTCCTCCGAAAGATCCGGCTGGATATTGGGATCTCGGAGGCTTCACGCAAACGCAACCGGATCCAAAGAAGAGGAAAGCGACAAAGTTCGACGAGACTCCTCCGTCGCAGGAAAATTTGTAAACTGAACGCGCAGAGAAAAGAGAGTTTATGAAAGATGTTGCGAAACATCTGAAAGAACATTGATTCCCACATACTACTACTACCACTATAGAAATATAATAATAATATAATAAACGAGGCGCGAGGTACAAGAGTACTGGTAAATACTTTTTTGTATGACTAACTACTTCTGTTTTTTCAAATTGTTTTATACATCTACTCTCCTTTGTCTTTGGCATCTGGCGGTGGTGGCGGCGGAAACATAGAGTACACGTTCAACATGCTCAAAACGACCCCTAAGGCTCCTACGTTCCTCTTCTTCATCGGAATTTTCTCCAAAAGCGCCAACGCTAACAACGCTTGCAAGGTGTTGGTCGTGATGGCGGTAAACACTGGCTTGGCAACCTTTGCGATTTCTTGTTTTCTATCCTCGTCGTCGTCCGCTTCCGCGACATCTCTCACACATTTTCCTAACTCGTTCGCGCTTTGGTACAACCCAGCTACTGACCCGACGAACCACCCGTAATATGAGAGCTTTTGACACAGTTCGGTTATTTGCTTGTTCGTGACTAAACCGGTCGCGCCTAAGAATACGATGTGATCGAAAGCCATGTACGCCGACATTCCAATCGCTTTTGAGTACGCAACTAACACTTTCGCTTGATTCCCAACCGGTGGATTTTCAATCACCGGGAGTAAAAACTCCACCTCTTTGAAAATCCGAAACGGTTTCCTCGCGCTCCCAAACGATTTTTGCAAATTCAACGCGTTCCCGGGCGTTCCGTTGGACGTAAACATGGCTAAATACTGCAACAACGCCAAGGTTTTATCCTTCCCGTCTGATTTCGCGAGCAAACCTTTCATTCTGTTTGAGAATATAATCACCGAGTTCTTTTCTGGAAGTAAATCTTTTAACGAAGAGAGAAGCAGAGAAGAAGAAGAAGGCTGATGGTTGGTGGTGTTGTCCATAATTTTCCGCTCCGTCGTTTTTGACGATGATGAAGATGATGATGATGAGATTGGAGATCTCAATATACTCACGAACCGAAGCAAGACTTCTCCTTAACACGAAGAACGATTCTTTCTCGCTCCTTTAGGTCCGTTCAACACACGCGCAACAGATGAAAGGAGAAGAAGACTTTTACGAAGACGACGACGAAGAGAGTGTTTGTCTGGATGATACTATCACTTTTGCTCTTTTTGTTTGAGGAATTCAAACTTGTGCTGTTAAAGGTGTTTTTTATTTGATGTGATTTCGTTGCGAATGAAGAAGAAGAGGACGTATTTTGGGTACCACTGGAAAACTGGTACAAAATAAATAATGTAATAATTATACATTCATTCGCGCAATCTACCGTATGTAACTCTCTGTGCGAGTGCTATTGTCTACCCCTCGTCATCTCGTCATCGTCGGGGTCGACGCTTTTTCATATGCCAAAATGTCTTCGTCTTCATCGGTGCCGACAAAGGCATTCTCCCAAGCGAGCGCTTCGACCGCACTCGGTCTTTTACTCGGATCGACGCTTAAACACTTCGCGATGAGTTTACAAAACGCCACGGGTTGACGACCAGATAAATCTTCGATGATCTTCTCCGTAAGCGTCGTCGATTGGATGATTTCGTTTTGATTCTTCACCAAGTCGCCGTAGCGTTCTCGCATATTTTTTTCTTGCGAAGGCGCGAGACGAAAGTCAGGATAAGTGAGCATCTGTGTGAGAATTTTCGCATCGAGTTCGAGCTCGGTTTGGTTCAAGCGATTTAATTCGGTTTCGGACATCGCCATCGCTTTCTGCTTCGATTTTGTCGTCATGTTCTCTCCGGCATCTAAAGAGTCCGCGAAGATTTCTTTTCCCGTGCACAGAAAGTACATCGCAATGGCAAATGCAAAGATGTCAATTTTCGCATACGTTTCCATCGATACCTGTTCGCCGTCGTTGTCGTTGATTCTTTCGCCTTCGGACGAGGTCGCAGGTAATTCGTATTTCCCGAGCAAAACTTCTGGAGCTTGATACCCAGGCGTTCCGCTGCTTGGATCGTACTCGATAGAACAGACCATATTTTTTTTCCCGCCGCTTTGAAATGAACCCCCGTCCTCTTCTTCGTTCGTTGTGGGAACGATTTCCGAAAAGTACAACTCACACGCCGTTTGTGAATGCGCGACACCGAAATCTATGATGGTTGCTTTTCGATTGAAATCCTCTGCGCCTTCTCTACCTCTGATGAGAATGTTGCCAGACTTGATGTCGCGATGAATTACGTTACGTTCGTGACAATGTTTCAACGCGTGCAAAATACGACGGGCCATCGCGCGGCACTCTCTCGGCGTCAATCGTCCTAATTTTCTCGCCTCATGCGCATTTTCTCCGTGATCTTTCAACAACAAGTACGATTCGTTCCTATCGGATTCGAGAAAGGCCGCAATAACTTCAACAATCGCTGGATGTTTCGGTAGCGTAGCTAACACGGCCGTTTCGACTTTCCCAAACCCGTACCCGTCTCCTTGAGGAGCATCGAAAGCGTCTCGGCCCGGAAAAGGCGCAGAACACTTCAAAACAGATTCACCCTGCGTAAAGAAGTCCGTTTTACTCAACGTGAGCGATGATAAATTGCTTGCGGCATCTTTCTGTGCTGAAAATACGTCCGAAAATGTACCTTCGCCAACAATTGTGGTTGGAGACTTCTCGTAAAAGAGCTTTCCCAAGGCGGTACCGTACAACGCCATCGCTTCTTTTTTACTTTCTTTTGCAAAAAATGTACCCTCAGTATCAAATACAGGGGTGCTTGATGCTAAGCGTTCTCTAACTTTCTCTTCGAGAGCGAGTTGTTCTATCGTCGTCGGCGCGTACCGTTTTGAAGATATGGCGGCGAAGTAGCTATTTCGACGTCGTCGCGCAACTTCTCTGACTTTCGTTTCCTTTTCTCGTTTCTCCGATTCGGGGTTCAGTGCATCACTGCTACTGCTACTGCTACTATTATTGGTGCTTTCTTCCTCTACAGTGGATGATGATGATAACGGTGTAGCAATCGCATCGTACCTCTTGTTGTCTAACGCTCGATCCCACGGGTGTAACTCATCGTCGTAACTTAACGCCCACTGATTGAACTCTTTCTTTAATTCGTCCACTTTTTTTCCATCAAAAACTGCAGCCGCTGTCGAAGATGTTTCTCTCGTTTGCATCGCTTCGACTTGTTTAGGCACCACATAGCCTGTCGAAGAAGAAGGACGGGGTGATGATGATTTCCCAGACGACGGTTCAGTTTCGAACAACCGCTGAGGTGGAGGTGATGATGATGGTCGCGGAATGATGTTACTTTTAATCTGCTGAGAAGAGAACGCGACGTTTGAATCTTCCATCTGTTTCAAAAACGGGTTGACTTCTTCCTCTTCTCTCCGTCGTAAAATTTCTTGTTGTTCCCGCTGGTGCTGGTCTTCGCTCCGTCTAGGAGGTCTTGGCGATTTATTTCTAACCGCCGCGGTTTGCGGGGTATCGAATGCAAACGTGATCGGTTGGAGAGATGCATCATCGCCGTTCTCTTCTCGTTTACCCCTTTCTCCTCTTTTCTTTGCGAATGTGGAGAAGAACGCTCCCGCGGCGACTGTGGTGACCACCGTCGCGCCGAACGCGCAATACGAAAGCCAAATAGAAGAGGGAGTTGGTGGTGGTGATTGATCGCGAGAAGAAGATACGGATATGACTGCTTTCGCATCCTTCTGCTTCGTATTCGTCGTCGTATTCTTCTTCTTCGTCTCTTTCTTCTCCTTCTTCTTCTTCTTCCTTTCTTCTTCTCGTCGTTCTCCGGTGAACCGCTTGAGAATATCAATATCGATTATTTTCACCTTGACTTTCATCGCTTCTCGAAACGAAGGCACGAACTCGTTCTTCTTCGACGATAAAGACGGCGACGACGACGACGATTTCGTATCCGCTTTCTTCTTCTTCTTCGCGCTTCTTCCGCTTCCATCGGTTGTTCTGCTTCCGACGGGTAAACTCCAAACACTTCGAATTTGCATTTTCATTTTGAAATAAAATTTAAAGCGTATCTATCTGTGAATGCTTTGTGGACGAATAAAACGATCGATCGATATGTATCGATCTATCTCTTATCTTCCGATCTTCTGAGAAAGAAGATCGCAGACGCAAAGAAGATCAGAGACGTTCTTCGTCTCTTCACTCGTTGTCGTTCGTCGCGTTTTCACTTTTGATGCGAATTGTGTTATTTGAGGAGGAGAGAAGAAAGAGATATATTTTTTTAAGTCGTCTTTTACGTAAAACCAAAAAGAGTCGAATTTTTGTTTTGTCTGTGTTTTTTTTTACGAACTGAGACTCTCTTTCCGATCATCACAATCATCACACACACAATGAGCAGTCGAAACGTTTTACGACGAGGTTTGAAAACCTCCTCCTCTTTCGCGCAGTCGTTGCCGGCTTTGAAAGAGCGATCGGCGGCGGCAGCAACGACGAAACCGTCCATTTTCTCCCAAATCTTCGGTGGATCGGCGACGAAGCAACCGCCGATGGACGAACCTATGCCGAATGTTATCATTCCCGAAAGCCCGATCTACCCGAAAGAAGCGCCAAAAACTTTGGTCACGACGCTTTCAAACGGGGCCACGATTGCCTCAGAAAACACTCCCGGGGCGACCATGGCCGTCGGTTTATACTTGGAAAGTGGAAGTAAGTACGAGCAGCCGTACATGTCAGGCGCTTCGCACATGCTCGAAAGAATGGCTTTCAAAGCGACGACGAACAGAACGAACTTTCGAATTACGAAAGAGGCGGAAGTGATGAGCGCGAGTTTATTAGCCGCGGCGTCGAGAGAACAAATGTCTTACACCGTGGATGCGTTAAAAACGCATTTACCAGAGGCAGTGGAGTTGCTTTGCGATTCGGCTTTGAATCCGAAGCTCGCTAACCACGAAGTCGCGAAGATGGCGAAAGACTTGAAGAAAGAAATCGAAGAGCTCAAAACGAATCCACAAGCTATGTTGATGGAGGCTGTGCACTCGACGGCGTACGACGGAGGATTAGGAAACGCACTTTTAGCCTCGCAAGAATCTATAGACGCGATTGACGGCGACGCTTTGCGCGAATTCATCGCCGAAAATTACGTCGCACCGAGAATGGTCTTGGCGGCTTCGGGCGCGGATCACCAAGAGTTGGTGTCCATCGCGAGTCCAATGTTGGAGACTGTCAGTAAAGGTTCGGCGACGACGACGGGCAAAGAAATTCCGTCGAAATATATGGGCGGTGACTTTCGAGTGAAGAATGAATCTCCACTCACGAGTTTAATTTTAGGTTTTGAATTCCAAGGAGGATGGAGAGACGCGAAGCGATCCACGGCGGTGACTGTTTTATCCATGCTGCTTGGAGGTGGTGGATCCTTCTCCGCGGGTGGTCCGGGAAAAGGAATGTACTCTAGATTGTACACGCGCGTGCTCAATAGATACGGATGGGCTCAAAACTGCACGGCATTTCACTCGATTTACAACGACACCGGCATCGTAGGGATTTCCGCCATGACGGATGGACAACACGTCAACGATATGATCGCCGTTATGGCCGAGGAGTTATCCGCGGTTGCAAACGCGAGCCAAATCACGGACGAAGAAGTCGAGAGAGCGAAGAACGCGACGATTTCTTCAATTTTGATGAACTTGGAATCCAAAGCTGTCGTCGCCGAAGACATTGGAAGACAAATGTTGACGTATAACCACAGAAAATCGCCGGAAGAGTTCATCGCCGAAGTGAGCAAGTTGACGAAGCAAGATTTGTCAGAAGTAGCCGCGCAAATGTTAAAATCAAATCCGACGCTGTGCTTGTCCGGCGATATCGCCGGCGCTGCGCGATTCGAAACCGTCAGAGCCATGTTCTAATTTTCGATTTGATACGTATAATATATAATATAAAAGTACCTCTTCTTCAAACGCGGAATTTCGTAAAAGTGTGTGCTTTCAACGCGTTTTATTGTCGTTTGGTTGTACCGTTTGTTGTACTTTTGTTTCAATTAAAATTCTACTATTTTAAGCTCGTGCTTATGCGATCATAAACACTACCAGTTGTTTAATCTATTTTCTCTCCAGCCTCCTCACATCTTCTCTCTCCTTTCTCTCTCTCTCTCTCTTCTCGAACACCCACCAATTTTTATTAGTTATCTTATTAGTTTTTTATTCCTCGGCAGCGGCGGCTTCCGGCTTCGCTTCCTCAGCTCTCGGAATTTGTTGACCAACCTCCTCGCCAGAGTAATCGCCGTGAACTTCCATCAACTTCGTTACGTCGAACTTCGGCGTCTTCAACATTTTCACCTTTCTCAAATAGACGTTTTGCAACGGGTAGATACCCGAGCACGACTTTTCAATCTCTTTACCGATAACTTCCGGGATAAATTTCAAAACCAACTCCTTCAAGTCACACGATTCGCACTCTCTCTTGATAATTTCAACCATCTTCGCGCGAATCTTACGGATTTGCGCGGATTGAGCGTAACAAGTTCTCTTCGTTTGGTCTACGCGACGCTTGGTGAAACCGATGCAAAACACGCGCATCGTGTACCCATCCGTCGTCTTCACGTCGACGAAGCACTCAATCAAAGAAAACCATTTTCTGACTAAGGAGCGGATTTTATCCGTGGTGAAGTCCATACCGTAGAAGTTCGTCAAAACGTTCTTACCCTGAACGTCCTCGCACTTCAAGAACATTTTGCGGAACGCTTGATCCTCGTCTTGGTTCAAGTCCGCCAACGAGCACTCAAAGATTCTCCCCTTCAAACCATCCGAGGCAATCTTCGTACCTTGCGTTCTCGTTTGCGGCGTCTTACCGACGTTGCGAACGGTAAACATGGACGGAGCCTTGATGTCATACCAATCCTTCTTGGAGAACGGATCGACGCTGTTTATTGTTCAAATACGCGAAAATAAGAAGAGAGAAGAAGAGCGAAATATGCGGTTAGTAAATTGGAAAGAAAAGAGAGCAGAGGAAGAAAAAAGGGCTAAAAACTGATGAGAACGCGCGCGTAAATTTCTCTGAGAGAGAGAAAAGAAACCGCGATGATGCGAAGGTAACGCGTGACTGCAAACGCTCGAAAGGCATCGGGCAACACACGATGAATAGAATTCACCCGTTTCGAAAACCATCCGTTCGTCTGTACTCTACGCGCGCGCGCGACGACGACGACGAAAAGAGAATTTTTTGTTCCTTTTCTCTCTCCTCCCGTGTGTTTCGCGCAGTTAACAAGCCCTCTCGTCTTGAAAAACGTAAATGCACGCGCTCACAGACATCGTGCGAAGAACCCCATCGGGTAAAAACGCGCGCAACACGCGAGTAATTACTCAGTGCAGACGCACATCTCAACCAGATTCTTCGCGGATGCGCGCATCCTCGTCGTTCGAGCGCGTTTTTCACGCTTTCCTCCCAAAGAGCACCCCATCGCGCACCAACGCGCACAGAAAAAAAAACGAACGCGTAAACCCGCTTTCGAAGAAAAAGGGCAACTCGCGATATTTCTATCCGAGACAACACGAGCTAATGGTAACTTACGCTTTCTTCTTCGAGCCTTTCTTCCCTTTCGAGAGTCTTTTATTCTTTCCGACGGCCATAATGTACGTTCGCGTCAAAACTATGATGCAGGCAGGAGGAGGTGTGCAAAGCAGTTTTTTTTTTCACTTTTTTTCGAGAGAGGACGCGCCGGGCACAGGTGGCCCAACCACAAACCTCCTCTTCTTTCGCTTTTTATTTAATTCAGATAGAATTCTCTCCATACTTTTGTTTGGTGCTTGAACGACGACGCACGCGTGAATAGCATTGAAAAGAAGAAACAGAAACGAATTAAACAACATCACATCATGTCGTCGTCCTCTATTGCGATGATGCCGAGCGCATCCTGCTCGTTTCGTCATCAACAGAAGAAGAAGCAGCCGCCAACGAAAAAACAATTCCACCAACAAAAAGAAGGAGATAAAAAGCGCGCGACGAAAACAAAAGTGCACGCTTTACCTCCACCGCAACCGCCGAGAGGTCCAAACAGAAGTCCGGGAGGGCCACCTGGTCGACCACAATCACCACCGTCGTCGGCATCCTCTGGTCCTGGAAAGAAACCAGGAGGCGGTTTAATCATCCCCGGCATGGAAGATTTCCCCACGGATGTGATACCAGGAATGTCTGCGCCCGGAGGGTACGCCGGAGGCGGGGGCAAACAAGGCCAAGTCATATCCATGCCTGGAAGTCAACCAGGACAGCAACAGTTTGGCAGATCACCGCCTGCCGGTGGTAACGAATACGACGCAGAAACCGGTGCTTTGAACCCAGACACGCCGATGGGAGGCGTCAAGTTTGGTACGAACGACAGCGGAGGCGGCGGCTCGAAACCAACATATTTAGCTCCCGGGCAAGAAATGGCGGGTTCTTACGAGCAGCAGTATAAACCGCCACCGACGTTTGAAGAGCAAAAAGTAACCGATGAGTTGGATACGAATCAGATGATCATGATGCTTCGTCAACGCGCTGGACATTGGTTCCAGTTGGCAAAGTATATTCCAGCGTTGCAAAAAGCGGGATACATCCCAGACCAAATTTTTGACGAAACTGGCATTGAAAACAAAGAACAAGTGCTGTGGCAAACGTGGCTGTCAACGTATGCGTCTTTGAAAGCATCTAAAGATTTTCCGAGCGAATTGCTTCCGTACTTTGAAACGGAATATTCAGGCTCTCCGTGCTTGAGTCAGATCAACTTTTTACCGAGCGGTAAAAGAGACGCGGCTGCCGAGTTCATCGCCAGGAGAGAGTTCACAGAAGAACAGTCGCGAGAATTGGTAAGAGCGTACGAAATTCGCGACGGTATGGCTGCAATCGCGAAAGATTTCGGAAAATCACCCGGGGAGTGCTTGGCGTTCAAAATTTGGAGAGATATTCAAGAGTTGCAAAGATACGAAGGCGTGGACAAAGCGGAATCGATGCGCGACCGCGGTTTGCAATACGCAGAGACGGATAAATCGAAAGGAAGATTGGAATCCGCGACAGAAATGTTCAGAATGGAAGCTACTGGTGAAGTTAGTAATCTCGCGGCGGCGAAAGCTGCGAATGCGGAAAGCCGATTAATGGCGGTGCAACCGGTGTCCTCCGTGCGATTGGACTTTGAAGAGGTCGAGTTTAGACCAGTTGCAGTCGTGGGTGCGTACAGTAAGTTGACGACAAAAGCAATCAAGCTCGCGCAAGTGGTGGAAAAAGTCGGGACGAACGATCCCAGTAACATATTTAAAACGTTTAGACCGCAAGGAACTTCAGACTGGATGGCAGTGCCGAACTGGGAGGCGTTGGAGAACTCGAAGGAACCGATCGCCACATTCGTTGGGAACACCGCGAAAGAGTTGCCAAACATCGATGGTTTAAGTAACAAGTCGGAAGCTGCTATGCTCATTATCGATCGAGGGAGCACTTCGGCTTCGCCTGCGCATTATTATTTACTCGCGAAGAAATCCTCTGTCGTTTTGAGCGGTGCGGGCGAATCGGAAACCGTCGCCATTCAATCCGGGGCGGAAGTATTACAGATGGAAAAGAGTGGCGCGTCTTTGACGGTTTTGGGGAGAGTTGTCGTTGCAATCAGAGCTCCATCGGCAGGGGGCGATGGAATGACGACAGATGCGCCAATCGGATGAATATATACATATGTATATAAAAAATATAAATAAATACAGAAGAGGAAAAGTAAACAAGGTTGACCATATCATAGGTTTTAGCTGTGTTTCAAAACACAACGTGTAAGGAATGAACAAATGAACAAACAATAAGCATTTAAAACAATAAAACAAGCAATCAAAACCATGAAGAAAAATAAACGCTCGTCGAAAGTGAGCGGGAAGCCTCTCGCTCTCACTTGGTTGTGTCTCTCTCCACCGACGGACTCTAAAACGTACTTTTCAAATACTCGTATTCGTATTCTTATTACTTCTCACTTGCTTTATTATTTACTTCTTCTTTCTCGGCTTTGCCGGCGGTTTCAGCGGCTGCGCGATTAATTCGACTAATTCCGCATCTTGGAGTGATTTTTCGCTCGAAACGTCTTGTTGCATCATTTCAACCGCTTTCGTAATTCTGTCGTTCCCTTTACCCATGACTAAGATGGTCGTTTTGACGTGCGCCACGTATTCACCAGTCTTTTCGTACAACACCGGGTACGGAACCAACAAATCGTGTTTCAAGCACTCGGGTAAACCAGCCTTGGCGCTCAAACCTTCGAGGTATCTCGCCGCAAAAGGAAAAGAAGGAAATCTGTTGCAAATATCGGAGAACACGCCGCGAGACGCTTTCATTTTAAGAGAGTACGACTTCTCCAACGCTCTCTTGTATACCTGCGTCTCTTTTTCATCCTTTTGGCTGAGTTTACCTTCACCCGTAGTCATCACAATATCGAGGCCGAAAACGTCATACAAAGCAATCTCGTGATCGTCTGCTTTCGTTTCTGGAGTTTTCTTCAGCAACACAACCTTGTTGCCGTCGATGGCGAAGCGCTTCATGTTGTGCGAAAGCACGCCTTCGACCAAGTGAACTCCAAAATCTTCGGCTACTTTCGTAATCGCGTTCGAAACATCCGTTGTCGTCTTACCCGGTCTCAAAACTCTCCCCGCAACTTCTTGAGCAACAATGCACGCTTTAATGACGTCCGCTTGTTTCCCGGTGATTTTTTCGTTGCCGCCTTCTTTCTGGCACACGATGGTAACCGCTTGGTGCGCGACGTAGCCGTCGATGTGCGCTCCCACATCGATTTTGACAGCCTGTCCTTCCTCGAGGACGTCTTTATTCTCCACCTCTGGGCAGTTGTACGACACTTGTTCATTTACAGAAACGCACGTCGGTATCGCGACGCCTTTCTCCACTTTAGCACCTTCGACTTTCTTGTTGTAATATTTCGCGCACTCCGTTTCCAAGTGCTTATCACCGGCGACGCAAATGTCCACGATTTTCTTACCCGGAACGATCATCTTTATCACTTCCGTGAGTGCAGCTGTTTGTTTTTTCATTAATGATACAGCGTGCATGCGTTGTCAGTCAAGAGTTTTACGCAGAGTATTGTTTTCTCTCTTCGTCTGAAAAGGGCGGCTGAAAAGTATTTCGAATCGGTCCTCCTCACGAAACAAAGACGAGAAGAAAAAAGAAGAGTTTAATAAAAACGTACCATTCACGCAATCGGCAGCAATCTTGTACTTGGTGACAACATCTGACTGTGTGTTTCAAATTGTTTTTCATGAGAAGTAGAAGCGTTAGTGATGAAGATGATGATGATGATGATGCTCTGGTTCGTTGTTGTCTAAAGAAAAATATCAACACACACAACAAGAACAAAATCGAGAATTTACGCGCGATACGATAACATTGAATAAAACGCACGTTTGCGCAGGTGAATAAATCGTCGTTGAAGTCGACATCAGCAGCGGCACCGCCACCTTCGTTGTCCGACATGTTGTTGTTGTTGTTGTGTTGTTGATGGAATGTGTGTGGGTATTATATTTTGTATCCACCACTACACGGACGGCGGATGGACTTGAGGGGTTTTCGCGAAATTTATTTGAAATCTGGATGAAAAAAGGGAGTTTGTTCGCTCGGAAAGAAAAAAGAAATCAGCAGCAGCCATAATCTGGCAGCGAGAATAAACTTTAAACCAGCGAACGACAAACCAACAACAACACCACGCGCGAGCAAAAAAAATGGAGTCGAAGTCTGACGCCGTATCCACTAGGCCACACAGCCATTAATATTTGACTGACTGAGGAGGGGATCGAACCCTCGATCTTCAGATTTTCTTCGGATAATTCTTTTTGGCCATAAGCAACTCTTAGGGTTTAGGAGTAAAACTATTAACAGTTTTTGTTTAGTGTTTTTAATTTGGACTCTTTTCTTCTACATGCAAAAAAAGCATGCAAACACATCAAATCGCCAAAAGTAGATAGAGATAGAAAACGCAAACGCTCGAAAACAAAACGTATTCGACGACGACAGCCAATTATTATTACGCATCCACTCTAAATTCATTTACTACTATTCCTAAAAGAACACAAAGAACATGTTTGCTGTTTCCACGAGCAACGTTTCCACGCAGTTTGGCACTCAAACGAAGAAGATTTCTTCCTCCGTCCGATCGAGAAAGAGTTGCCATCAACAAAAGAAAATCGTCACCATCACCAAGGCGGCTTTTAAGACTGACAACTCACAGAGGATCTTCAAGGAGGCGCAAGACTTGTTGCCGGGAGGTGTAAACTCCCCCGTCAGAGCGTTCAAGTCCGTCGGCGGTCAACCGATCGTTTTTGATAGAGTTAAAGGACCATGTGCGTTGTTTCGTTTTTCCTCTTCCGCGCAAGTCGCCTCCCGATTGGATAAAACTCTTTTCTCTCTTTGGGCTTTTTGCGAGAGAGGAAAAGATCTCTCTTTTTTTCTGTTCCTTCTTCTAAAATTCTTTCGAGAAAACTCCTTCCTCTCTAAAAAAAAATACTGACAACAACAACAACAACAACACTTTTTATTATACATATAATACTAATAATAAAGATGCGTTCGATGTCGATGGGAACAAGTACGTCGACTACGTCGGCTCATGGGGTCCGGCCATTTGCGGTCACGCCAATGACCAAGTCAACGCGGCGTTGATCAAGCAACTCGAAAAAGGTACCTCCTTCGGCGCACCGTGCGAGTTAGAAAACACTTTGGCGAAGATGGTCATCGACAGAGTTCCGTCCGTGGAAATGGTTAGATTTTGCAACTCTGGCACCGAAGCGTGCTTGTCCGTGTTGAGAGTCATGCGTGCGCACACCGGTCGCGAGAAGATTATCAAGTTTGAGGGGTGCTACCACGGTCACGCGGATCCGTTTTTGGTCCAAGCCGGTTCCGGCGTCATGACTTTGGGTTTACCGGATTCCCCGGGTGTCCCGAAAGGTGCTACTGGCACGACTTTGTGCGCGTCTTACAACGACATCGAGTCCGTCAAGAAGATCTTTGCGGAAAACAAGGATGAAATTGCGGGCGTCATTCTTGAGCCAGTCGTCGGTAACTCTGGCTTCATCGTCCCGGACAAGAGCTTTCTCGAAGGCTTGAGAACTGAATGCGACGCCAACGGCGCGTTGTTGTGCTTCGACGAAGTCATGACTGGATTCCGTGTCGATAAAGGATGCGCGCAAGCGTACTTTGGTGTCACTCCGGATTTGACCACGATGGGTAAGGTTATCGGTGGCGGTTTACCAGTTGGCGCCTACGGCGGTAAGAGAGAAATCATGGAAATCGTCGCTCCTGCTGGTCCGATGTACCAAGCGGGTACCTTGTCTGGTAACCCGTTGGCGATGACTGCGGGTATCGAAACTTTGAACATCTTATCTCAACCGGGTGCGTACGAAGAGATGGACAGAAAGACGAAGACTTTGATTGAAGGCATCTTGAAAGCCGGTAAGGACAACGGCCACGCCGTCTGCGGGGGCAACATCAGAGGCATGTTCGGCTTCTTCTTCTGCGAAGGACCGGTGAAGAGCTTCCAAGACGCGACCAAGTCGGACTTGGACAAGTTTGGTAGATGGCACAGAGGTATGTTAGAGAGAGGCGTGTACTTGGCTCCGTCTCAATACGAGGCTGGTTTCACCGGTATGCAACACTCGGACGAAGACATCGCGTACACCATCAAAATGGCGAACGAAGTCATGGCTACGCTCTAAATAATATACAATGATAAAACTGCATTTATCGCGTCGTTTATATTATTATTCTTTTCCATATAAATTCACTACGTGCACTAGTCATAACAATTACACGCATGGTATACAAACTTTCCTTCTTTCTACTATCAACGCGAGTACTACTTCTACAACTACTTTTATTTAAACTACGCGAACTACTACTACTAGTGTAAACCAATACTCGGTATTTTTTCTACTTTTGGTCGTTGGAAACAGAAGAGATGTGTTCAAGAATGTTCATCGCCATCGGCCGCGCTTCGTAATTCTTCCCGTAGAACGCGACAAAATCACCTCTTTTATCGATCAAATACATGATGATCGAATGGTCGACGAGATAATCTTTGGATGACTCGTTCGTCTTGTGATAATACACGCGATACGCTCTCGCCGCTTTCGCGCATTGCTCTTTCGATCCGGTTAAACCGATAAGTTTCGGATGAAACTCTTTCACGTATTCCTTGACAACTTTGGTCGTGTCTCTCTCTGGATCTATGGAAATGAACACCGGCACGAGCGGTGGTATTTTATTTGCAGACGACGGGGTATTACTACTGTTATCTTTTTTCTCCGTTTCCTTCTCGACGATATCAATCACCTCGGACATTTTTTCCAGCTCGTCTGGACATATGTCTGGACACGTCGTGAACCCAAAGTAAATCAAACAAAAGTTTCCGAGTAAATCTTTATCCGTGAACTTTTTGTTCGTCGCCGCGTTGATGAGTTCAAACGGCCCACCCACCGCCGCTTTCCCGACGCCTTTTTGGTTTTCTGCGATGGATTTCATCCGTCGTTTCTTTTCGTTTTCAAAGAAAAACAAAACTCCCGAACCCGTCAAGACGAGCAAAAGCAACGACTTCCAACCGACTGGACTGTTGTTATTGTTACTACCACTACCACTAGTCGTTGAATACATCATTCTGCGAAGATACTGATCATGTTGTTGTTTGTGAGAATGGTGACGACGACGAAGGAAAAAGGAAGGAGGAGGAGACGTGAAAGATTTGTGTGTCGTCGTCGACGTGCTCGCGCATCTTCTCTCCAACGAAGCCGCGAAAAGTCTTCTCATGGACATCACCATCGTGGTTTCATCGTTGGTAGTATGCATAGCACTCATCCACGCTTTCGCATTTCGCGAAGCCACGCGCCGTAAAGCGAGCGAGGAAGAAAAAAACATTCTTGATTGTCTCCTCGTTTACGTCTGGTCGAATGAAAAGAGTGTAGCTCTTTTTGAGGAAGAAATTTCGACTTGTCGAGGAAACAAAAGCGAGGAGAATTTTTTTCACAACAACAAACAAAAAGCAAAACAAAAAACTCTTTCCCACAAAAAAAACCAGAGAGGAAAAAAAACACGTCCACTAACTTTCTTTTTACTGACATTTAAACGCGACCGAAAGCAACAAGATGCCGCGCGACATGACTGGTACGCGCGCGAAAGAGGAGACCGATCATTTTATGTCATCGCTCATAACCGACTCCTTTCTTTAAACCTTTTTTTTTATTGTCCTCCCTCCCCGCATGATCGAACAAATCACATTTTGATTTGTTTTGATTTGATTTGAAGAAGAAGCGTTACGAAGAAAAAAAAACACACCTCGAGGACGCCATGGTTTATACGCGCGGATAATGCGCGCACGCATTCTGAAACCTCATTAAGGACTTAAACGCATTGTCCACTGACATTTATATTCTTCTTCTTGCGAACAAATCATCATCAACAACACAACAGGAGCCGGGAGGTATCCTCCACAGCCAAAGTTTCAACCCTTTGCGTTTTATTCGTGTTTCCGTCTCGGAGATCCCGAACAAGCCGAATTGATTATGGAGACCGATCCGTATTTTTGGACCCAAGATAACGGTGCGGGAGGACCAATTCACTTCGCCACGACGTACAAACAGCTCGACATGGTGCACCACATCGTGAGAAACGTTCCGTCATGCGTCAATCAAAGGGACGGTAAGGGGTACACTCCGTTACATCGAGCGGCGTATCTCGCGCAATACGACGGGTACCTCGAACTTTTTGAGTATTTACTCTCGGAAGGCGCCGATCCTACGATCACCACCAACGACTACGACCCGTATTTGGACCCTGGTTTGAAAACTCCGCTTCAAGTCGCGATTCAAGACGACGACGTGAGAGATCGTTTGCAGTTTCTCATCGACAAGTACGCCGACGTCCCGAAAAAGCCAAGATGCCATCCGGATCTTGGCTGCTGGTGGACGCTTTACGATTACGGCTTGGACGTCGTGCAAACTTGGGCGCACGACTACAAACCGGACTATCCCGAAAGCCGCAGACGTCAAAAAGCGTTGGAAGAAAAGCGCCTGTTCAAAGAGCAACGTCGCAAGAAGCGTCAAGAGCTGGAGGCGCAAATCGAGCTCGAAATCGCCGAGGCGAAAGGCGAACTCAAAAACATCACGATAAAAGACGGGAAGACGGACGATTCCGTCATCGATCCATCGACGATGAACAACTCTCCGATTGCGTTTCTTTTCCCCGGTCAAGGCTCGCAAAGCGTTGGCATGTTGAAAAGTTGCCAAGACATCCCGAAGGTGAAGGAGATGTGCGAAAAAGCGAAAGAAATTCTCGGATACGACATCTTGGACGTTTGCATCAACGGGCCGAAAGAAAAGCTCGACGAAACCGTGTACGCGCAGCCGGCGTTGTATCTCTCGGGACTCGCCGCGGTGGAAAAGTTAAAACTCGACGATCCTTCGTTCGATGAGTCGAAAGTGAGCGCCGTCGCCGGTTTATCCTTGGGCGAGTATTGCGCTTTGGTCTTCGCGAAAGCGATTTCTTTCGAAGACGGTTTAAAAGTCGTCAAAGTTCGCGCCGAGTCTATGGCCGCCGCCGCGAAAGTGGGTGATCACGGCATGCTTACCGTTGTCGGCTTGAAAGACGAGCAGTTGGAGGAGATTGTCAAAAACGTCAAGAGCGAAGGAAAGAAAGACGAAGTCCTCGAAATCGCAAACTACCTCTTCCCGCAAGGAAGAGTCGTCTCTGGCGACAAATCCGCGCTCGCGAGAGTAGAAAAGAAGGCGCAAGACGAGGGTGCGTTGAAAGTTGCGTATCTGGCCGTTTCGGGTGCGTTTCATACCTCGCGCATGGACTCCGCCGCCGAAAATCTCAAAAACGTCCTGGAGACGATTGAGATTTCGAAACCAGAGATTCCCATTTTCATGAACGTTCTGGGCACTCGTCTCGCGTTATCGGAAATGAACAAGGAATCCATCGTTCGCATGCTCACGAAACAACTCGTCTCGCCGGTTTTGTGGGAAGCGACGTTGAAGAACTTAGTAAGCGAGGGCAAAACGAAGTTGTACGAGCTCGGACCAAACTCGCAAATCAAGTCCATGACCAAACGCGTATCTTTAGACGTCTGGAAAGAGTTTACGAACATCGATGTCGCCAAATAAATGGAGGAGAAGGATTTTTTCTTTTTGAATGCGGTTAAGTCTGGGACGCCTTACCGCGGCGTTCGGTACCGTACAATGCATGTGTTATACTTTGCTTTTTTTGTTGACGTGTAATACAACAATGCTACTTTGTTTATATTGGTGTCGCTATCGAGCACAATTACGGCGCTCGCGCTAACTCTTTTTGTTTACTTTTTCTCTCCGCCTTTCTTTTGGGACAACTTCATGTCGTTCACCAAGTTTGTCATTTCCTCTGAATCTAAAAAGGACAGACTCAACTGATTCTCGAGACTGCGCGCCGACGGTAACGTACTATCGTTCACTGCGCCCAATTCTTGAGCAATTCTGTCGCTCGAGAGACCACTATTTGTTCTCTCCAAGATGCTCGAAAGGAACGCCTGTTGGTCTTTACCAACTTCCTCCTCTTTCGACATGCCTTCAACCATTTGTCGCAAGCTCTCAGTGGACGTATCCGATGGAGTATTTGCTTCCATGATCTCTTGCCACGTAAACTGCGCCAAACCAGTGTCCTTGTCCGGTGTCGGGACGAGCGCGAAGTTGCCGTTCGGGAACATCTTGGGACTCGGTTCTCTCTCTTGTTCGTCTATAATTTCTTGCAAACGCAAGTGATTCGCGTGATTCGTGCTCGTTTCGAGGAGCATTTGCGATTCATGGTCGCTGTTTCCATTATTATTGTTATAGTTGCCATTAATCGTGTTTCCCTCGTTCCTCTCACCTCCTCCTAACAACGGAATGGATTGTCGACGTTTTCGCGGAGCAAATCTCGAAACGTTGTTCAATTGCTCTCCAAACTCCATAGCGAGCTTTGGATTCTGCTGAAGCGTTTCCAGAAGCGAACGCATTTGCGCGCTAAATTGTTCATTTTGTTGTACTCTTTGCTCCATCATGCGCATCTGCGTTGCCGTGTCGTCTTGTTCTAATCGCAAACGCATGACTTCTTTCAACAAAACCATTCGATCGCGTTTAAGCTGATCGACTTCCTCGGTCAAATTTCCAAACGCGCCGAGTTCAAGAGCCGTGTGACCACCACTTGGGGCGCCCTTCTCTCTTCCACTACCTCTTCTTCCGGTCGTTGTCGTTGTTCGTTCTTCTCCTCCAGCTTCATTCGAATCTGGTAGCGCTCGTCCTTGTCGTGGCGACGTCGTCGGTGTCGCTTTCATGATCGATGTTTTCGATTCTTTCTTTTTTGTATCTTTCGCGAACTCTGTTTTCGATTTCATTCGCGGCGCTTCGTTTCTTTTTAGCGTCGTCAACAGCTCCGGCTTATTCTTCTCAAACCCAGTGACGCCAAATTCGAATCTATCCGAGTGACACTTGCGAAAACCATAGTTGTTCAGCTGTCGAACAAAACTTGCAAAATTTGAGTGCTTGAACGTTTCCGGCAAATATTTCTCCTCTAACAAATCTGGTTTCCACACCGTAAACGTTCTTCCGTTCGCCGTCCACGAGATGACGTCGTCGTTTGCAGGGTTCGACACCAAGTTCCACGTTTTCCTGTTGATTTTATTATTGATGATGATATTGATGAGAAGAGAAATATTCATTCATTAGTATCGAGCGCGCGCGCAGTTTTTGTTAAAAGAGAGAATTTAGGAGGAGGGAAAAGAAGGAGAAAAGGCACCCCCACGATGAAGATGAAAAGTCACACGCAAGACGAGTGCGACGAAAACGAGAAGAATAAGAATAAGACGTAAGAAAACCTACCATAAGAACGGCGAGACGTTGATTGTGGCGAACGCGCCTCCTCCAGCAGCGGCGGACATTGGTGGAAGCGACCCAGGTTGCGCCGAGACCTTTTCATCCGTGTCCATCTTTGTTTTTACTCTCCTCCACAAGTCTCTCTATGGATGACGGAAGCAATGCTTCTTCTCCTGCGCGCGCTCGATGACTGCTGCTTCTCGTACCACCACCACTACTGAGTATGATTATCGCGCGATGCACGATACGTAGTGGTATCGATTTAAAGTGGTACGTGTGCAAGTTCCAAATGAGGAGTGCGCGCGCACGAAGTGTTCTTTCTGTATCTCTCTCACTCTCTCTCGTGTTGTTATTTTCTTGTGGTGTTTGTTTTTTCCAAATTTTTGATCTTTTTTCTCTTTTTTGTGTCACTTTCCTTTTGTGACTGATTAAAAATTAAAGAAGAGTCAATCAAATCAATCAAAGTCGTCACTTCTCACCACCACCACCACCACCACCACCACCACTACCACAACAACAACGCACGATGGCTGCTGCTGGTACATCCACTCGTGCGGCGCGTTCGTCGAGTCGTAGCAGAACGGGAGCGGGGAAAAAGTCGTCGAGGAAGTCTCCGTCCCCGACGCCGAAGAGCCGAAAGAATAAAGGAATAAAAAAGCCATCGACGACGACGACGACGACGAAAAAGAAGAAGAAGAAGAACGCGCAAGAGCAAGAGCAACATTGGGGCTCTGGCGGCGATGCCGACAAGTACGGCGCCTTCATCAACGCAGCCGGTATCATCTTGTTAATCGCAACGACGCCGTTCTTAGCGGTGATGATTTGGGACGTGTTCGTCAACAGAAACGGAAGCGTTTCAAACCTCGTTTCGAGTATATCGAGGAAAACATTCAAAGGATACTTAAAAGACATGCTTCCGTGGCCGACAAAAGACGCAATCGTGCATTTACTTTCCTACGCCACGTTCGAAGCGTTATTGCAGTTGTATTTACCTGGGAAAAAGCATTTCGGTCCAGTTACTGCAAACGGGAACATTCCCGAATACAAAGCGAACGGCGTGTTGTCTTTGATTACGACTTACGCGGGATTCTTCGCCGCTTGGCATTTCGGATTAACCTCGCCAAAGATTGTGTACGATTTGTTCGGAGAAATGTTATTCGCGATGTCCATGTTTGCCATATTTTTCTGTCTCTTCCTCACCTTTAAAGGTTTGTATTTCCCGACGGACTCTGACTCGGGAAGCAACGGTTCGTTTCTGTACGACTTCTATTGGGGCACGGAATTATATCCAAAGTTCGGTCCTCTCAACGTCAAGCAATTCACGAACTGCAGATTTGGTATGATGGCCTGGGCTCTTTTACCCGTCGTGTTTGCGTGCTATCAATACGAACGCGACGGATTCCTCGCCGACTCGGTGTTGGCTTGCGTCATTCTCATGTGCTCGTACAACGCGAAATTCTTCTACTGGGAAACTGGATACTTCAATTCCATGGATATCATGCACGACAGAGCAGGGTATTACATTTGCTGGGGTTGTTTGGTGTGGGTGCCTTCTTTGTATGTATCTCCGGCGTTGTATATTTCTTCAATCAAACCGGCGGTACAGCTCGGAACGACGAAATTTTGCGCCATCGTCGTCGCGGGCTTGTTATCCATTTGGATTAATTACGATTCCGATCGTCAGCGACAAGAAGCGAGACGAACCAAAGGTAACATGCTCGTTTGGGGCAAAAAACCACGAATGATCAAGGCGAAGTACGAAACTATCGAAGGCGAATCGAAAACGTCTTTGTATTAGCTTCCGGGTGGTGGTCAATTTCGAGGCACTTCCACTACTTGCCGGAGATAGCGGCATCGTTCTTTTGGACTTTGCCGGCTGGATTCGATAAAGTCGTGCCGTACTCCTACGTCATCTTTTTGACGATACTATTGTTTGATCGATCCGTTCGCGACGACCGAAGGTGCGCTGCGAAGTACGGAACGTACTGGAAACAATATTGCTCTATAGTGCCGTATAAAGTCATCCCGGGTATTTTTTGAAGAAGAAGAAGAAGAATGCTCAGGTTTTGTTTGAATTGTTGTTTTGGTTTAGAATGATAATTAGATAAATGGTAGACCATCGTTTCATTAATATGAATTAATTTTGTACATATCGCGTCAAGAAATCTTGGACAACTTGCGTAAACTTTTCTGGTTCATCCTCCTGAATCGCATGCCCGCTGTTTGGAAACACAACCATCTGGAATTTGCCTTGCATCTGCGCTATCGTTAAAGGCGTATCCAATCGGTCGGTCCCTGCCAGAAGGAGCGCTTTCGAAGTTTTCGCGCTCAAAAATCTTTCACTCATACCCAAATACCATTCCTTCCAATACGGCTCCGTCTTCACAACGTCGCATCGAAAAGTAAACGGAGACGACGCATCCTCTCGTTCGCTATTGCTATCACTAAAACTACTGCTGTTGCCGTTGCTTTTCTGGTGCAACTGCGAAGGGAACGATATCCGGGCTGATTCTACGCTCTTCGTGCTCCCTCCAAATCCCAAACACCAACGGAATGCGTCTCTCATCGTTCGGAAGGAAGTGGGCCGATTCAATAGCTGTAAAGACATCATCGGCAAAGCCTTTAGTGCCGACCCTTCGACGACATCGACGACGATCAGACCAGCTAACGATATTTCATTTTTATCATTTACGTTTTTCGTCCACATGTCTTCTCGTAGCGCGAGAGAGCTCGCTACAGAAGCACCCATCGAGTGGCCGATGAGAACACACTTTCGATCTATTTCTGTTTGCGAAAATAAGTGCTTTAAAATCATCGCGACATCTTCTACCATTCTTCCTAAACTAAAGTCGCTCCCGCCGTCGCGCATCGATATCGATTCTCCGTGATGTCTCAAATCGATGGCGTATATCTCAACCTTTGTTTGCGTTTTACATTTGTTTCTGAACTCTTTCACGAACGGCGCCCACGAAAGCGAGGAGTACGGGCACCCGTGTAAACACACCAACGTTGTTGTTGTTACTGTTTTTCCATCACCATCAGGTATAATCCCAATATCTGCAGCGCGATAGACGCAAAATGCTTCTTCTCGTTCGTTTTCAACTGTAATTTTCTCGTCGAAATACCCGTCGTCGTTCCAAACCTCTGGCGTAATTATAGCGCGCGCGGGAGGTGGTGGCATATCTGCGCTAGCATTTCTTGGCGGTTTTCCTCCATTGATAGCATTCGTGATGGTTGGTATATCTGATAAAGTCGAGGTAGGGGTTAACGTTGAATCTTCTTCTCTCAAGGTCCCTAAGCGCGATGTTTTTGTTGCTGACGTTTTCGGTTGATGCAATCCACCGAAACGCGTCCAGTTTGGATTGGGCGTTTTCGCCGTACTCGACGCATATACGTGAGAATCTTCTCTTCGCTCCTCGTCCTCCATCATCTCCATGATACATTAAAGATCTTGGTGCGCCTCGTGTGCAAGCTGAGTTTTCCTTTCCTCTTTCTTTCAAAAAAATGAAGATGAGTAATTAGGTAAAATTGAAAAAAGAAACGCTTAACGCTAGGGTGCCTATTAGTTCTTAATCAGGAGGGCTAAACGATATAACGTCCCTACAATCCTAAAACTACACTCGATACGAAGTTCGCGCGAGACTCTGCTTCTTTACTCGTCGTGCTTCCCATGCTGATTTGTTTCTCTAATTCTACGTGCGCTGCGACGAGCTTTTGCTTTTTCCTCGAATCGTCATTGTTTTCGAGAAGGACTTTCGAACTCGAAGAGACGAGGTTGACGAGGTTGAAGAGTTTATCTTTTACAGCACCCCTCGTTTCTTTGTAATTCTCACACAGTAACGTCCCCAATTCATCCACTAGCTCGACTTTATCGTCCTTCGAAAACGCCGGGAACTTATCTCGCGCGATATTTGTTCCGATCCTCGACGTATCCACTTTTTCCATCATACATCGTCGAAACATCTCTAACTTTACTTCATCGCTTCCAA
This sequence comes from Bathycoccus prasinos, assembly GCF_002220235.1. Classification (NCBI taxonomy): domain Eukaryota; kingdom Viridiplantae; phylum Chlorophyta; class Mamiellophyceae; order Mamiellales; family Bathycoccaceae; genus Bathycoccus; species Bathycoccus prasinos. The sequence continues at coordinate 3,468 of NC_023994.1, read as the reverse complement.
GGGAACGCAGATAATTTGCCGCAAACTTGTAGCCGCCATATTTATTCTTGTTGGCTTCAACTAGAACAACGTCCTTGATCGCGTCAAATACATTGTCTTCCATCCTATCGAACACACTCTTGCGCGCAGTTACGGACGCACCAAGCGGCGATAAAGACGCGCTCGATTCGCGTTGTTGCGATAATGCAAATTTTGACAATGCAATATTTGCCTCCTTCAAATCCCATACCGATGATAACAGCGTATTCATGATGGAAGCAGCAGATTTAGAAAGCTCTTTTGTCGAGGCGTCGATGCGTTTGAAGCGTGCCAACTCCTCCGGCGTCGTTTTCTTCGCTCCTCCTCCGATTAATTTTTCTAAACTATCCTCGTCTTCGACGCATCCACGCATCACAGCATGCGCGAGCTTTCTTAAAACGTCAGTCTGATCTGCTTCTATGCTGAATAATCTGTATACCAAAGAGTGCTTGAAAATATCAAAAACGTTTTCGAGCGCTTTTCTTGTATTCTTTTTACGTTCCGTAATCGCGTACGCCTTTCGCACGGTCAAATCGTATTCCAGCACATACGCCACGTGCCCCAACAAAAGCGTCGATCCAAAGCACTGATCGTACGAACACGTCGTTTTCGCCTCTTCTTCTTCTTCTTCTTTTTCGTTCTGTTCTTTGTCTTTTTCTTTTTCATCTCCTCTCCTGGATTTTCGCAAAGCAGTCGCCGCGCGGGAAGAACGATTCATCTTCTCAATTTGCTCTGGCGTGTACATGCTCTCTTCTATGAGCGAAACGAAGGACTTCCAATCCTCTCTCGGACCGGTATTTCGATGATGCGTGGAAACGAAGAAAGTCGCGTTCTTCAGCGTTTCTCGCTCTTCGGTATCTCGGAAACCGCCGATGCCGCGAGAAGCACCAACGGAACCACCCAAGTTGAACGTTTTATCTCTTGGAGACATCAACGATGCATTCATGCTATCATTCGCTCGTCTTTCTTCGCTATCTAAAGGCGTCCACGCGTGAATATTCGTCGTCAGCTCTTTCTTCCGTGAGTTCCAGATGATGTTAGGCGCAACATCGAACAAATCTCTCATTATGTTCACCGCTTGCCGTATGCAATTCATATCGTCTAGCGGCTGTTCGCTCCCCGAACGATCGCGTCTGATGATATCCAAAAGCCACACGTAGAACTTGTGCTGCGGCACTTCGCGCATTTTGTGTCTTCTCGCGACATGGGAGAAAGAGAAGAGGAAATTTAATTCCGCTTTTAACTTCTCGCTCGAACTCTTTTGCTCGAAAGAGTGCACGTTCCAAGACGCGTTTGAAAGAAAGTTCGCAACGTACGATGAGTAGACGTTCACATCCTCAGATTCTTTGGTTACGCTAGCTGCGGTGGCGAAACCCATAGCGTCTCCGTAAAATATCGTTTGAGGAGGTTTGAGTTGTGGTGTAAGTTGAGGAGAATATTCAAATTTTCTGCAAAAAAGCTTTGCTTTTCTTTTTTTCGAATTTGCTCCAAACAAATAAAGAAGAGATGAAGAACAACAACAACAACAACAACAACAACGACGACAAGGAGGAGGACGAGGAACATCCGAGCATGAAACTCACGGACGCTCAAGCGGAGATGTACGATCGTCAATTGAGAGTTTGGGGAGTGTCTACGCAGTTGAAGATTGCCAAAGCACGCGTGCTCATACTTGGAGCAGAATCGCCAACGCTTTTAGAATGTGCTAAAAATATCGTGCTCGCGGGCGTATCTAAAGTTATTTTGTGCCGAGGAAAGGCAAAAGAAGAAGAAGAAGAGACACTAAGCTTCCTAGTTTCCGTGGAAGATAGAGCGAAAAAGATATCCGTCGCAGAAGCAGCGGCGAAATCGTTGCAAGAGATGAATCCTTTCGGTGAAGTTTCTGCTGCTGATTTCAAATTTGAAGACTTAGAAGAAGACAAAGACGCAGCCAGCGCAATCTTAGGAGAGAACTACGACGTCGTCATTTGCTGTGGACGAAGAGTGCACGCAAATACCGTTAAACATTTGAACGAGGTATGCCGTGAACGAAAAATAGCCTTCTTCTTGACGGAAAGTAGTTCGAACCATGGATATTTCTTTAGTGACCTCGGTGACGCGTTCGAGTTCATCGAACGGAAAAAACACGACAGCGATAACAACGAGGATGGAAAAGAATCAGCTCTTTTGACGAAACCTTTCGAATCGTTCGGCAGCGCGATTCAGAAGACGTCATTTGCAAACTTCAAACCAAAAAGGAGTTGTAAATTCACACCCATTTTTTGCGCGTTGAAACAGCTGGAGTTGATGAATCTCAAGCCGACCCTCGAGGAAGTACGCGAGCACATCTCAAAGCTTCCAGATGGAGATAAAGTCGTTGATGGTGTATCTTTGGAAGACTTAGCGCTCTTTTTAGATAATAGGATAGAAATGCCCGCTATAGCGGCTATCGTTGGCGGATTACTCGCCAATGAAGTCATCAAATCAATTTCGCACGCCGAAGAGCCGGTGTGCAACTTTTTTTGCTTCGATGTCCTTTCCGGGAAAGGTGCTGTCGAAAAACTCGGTTGAAATTGAATGTCAAATAATCACATACCCAAAGTACCTAGGTACTGTGTAGCACAGTACAGGCGGAGAGAAAAAGTAAACAAAAAGAGTTAGCGCGAGCGCCGTAATTGTGCTCGATAGCGACACCAATATAAACAAAGTAGCATTGTTGTATTACACGTCAACAAAAAAAGCAAAGTATAACACATGCATTGTACGGTACCGAACGCCGCGGTAAGGCGTCCCAGACTTAACCGCATTCAAAAAGAAAAAATCCTTCTCCTCCATTTATTTGGCGACATCGATGTTCGTAAACTCTTTCCAGACGTCTAAAGTAGTTTTGCAACCAAAAACTCGGTTTATCTCGGACGGTTTAGGGTGAAAAACGCTACGGTTAGGGCCGGAAAACGGGTACACTACGGTTTACGGCTGTAAACGCGACTGTTTGGGGTTGGAAACGCGACTTTTTGGGGTTGGAAACGCGACTTTATGGGGTTTTGTAATATCATATTTGAGGTAGTATTTTTGCTTTTTGCTTTTTGAGTTTGTACTTTTGAGGGTAGTTTTTGCACCTGTCTCAGTTTATTTTTGCAACTGTTTCAGTGTAGTTTTGCAGGGTTTAGGGTTTAGGGTTTAGGGTTTAGGGTTTAGGGTTTAGGGTTTAGGGTTTAGGGTTTAGGGTTTTGGGTTTAGGGTTTAGGGTTTAGGGTTTAGGGTTTAGGGTTTAGGGTTTAGGGTTTAGGGTTTAGGGTTTAGGGTTTAGGGTTTAGGGTTTAGGGTTTAGGGTTTAGGGTTTAGGGTTTAGGGTTTAGGGTTTAGGGTTTAGGGTTTAGGGTTTAGGGTTTAGGGTTTAGGGTTTAGGGTTTAGGGTTTAGGGTTTAGTGTTTAGGGTTTAGGGTTTCTTTCTTGATTCGAGTCGGGTTA